>NC_080393.1:2456197-2756197 GCF_028751815.1 Salvia miltiorrhiza
ATTGTGCCATCATGTTCATTCATTAATCAAAATTGACATGTTAGTTGTTGATTTGTGAGTAGTTTAATTCACTGTAATATATATTTAATTTTATAATATACTCTCTTCGTCCTATTATAAATGTCTCATTCATTTTCTGGTAATATATTCTCTCTTTATACATAATATTTAAATAATTTTCACAAATCCACTTTATTTACTAATTAGTAATTACACATTTCTTAATTCTCGTGCTCAAAAGTAATTGTTGATTTGTGAGTAGTTTAATTCACTATAATATATATTTAATTTTATAATATACTCTCTTCGTCCTATTACAAATGTCTCATTCATTTTTTGGTAATATATTCTCTCTTTATACTTAATATTTAAATAATTTTCACAAACCCAGTTTATTTACTAATTGCACATTTAATAATTCTCGTGCTCAAAAGTAATTGGATATATTTAATTTTATAATATACTCTCTTCGTCCTATTACAAATGTCTCATTCATTTTTTGGTAATATATATTCTCTCTATATACCTAATATTTAAATAATTTTCACAATTTCACTTTGTTTATTAATTACACATTTTTTAATTCTCGTGCTCAAAAGTAATTGAATATTTGTAATGGAACGGAGAGAATAATATGTATTTTGTATTTAGAAAAATATTAATATGCGACATAATTACGATGTTTCGAATTGATTGAGAAACGGCGAAAAAAAAGTAAAAGTTGTAAATGAATTTCCTTTTCCTTGTCTGTCTTCTCCATGAAACAAACAAGTGGTTAATGGCAAAAAAAAAAAAAAAAAAAACAAACAAACAAACAAAAAAACAAGTGGTTAATGGAGAAAAAGATAAAGTCGATATTGCCAAAATAATTTAATTGAATATTGTGACAATTTTGTTAATCTAAAACTCTTCTCTATATTTATATGCAGGGTCGTTCATCGAACTAGTGAATAATAAATAAGTACATTTGATTTCTCTAAAAAAAACATTTGATTTGATTTGATGCATCGAACATCATTATCATTATTCTTTAAATGTTCTTCTAATTCAGTGAACCAAAACTAAATTATAAGTTTGGTCAAAATTAAGTAACATGCAAAGAAGACATACATGTATTTGATTTGACTAATGACTAACCGCCACTCACTCAATAAATGTGCACATGTAAAAAAAACAAAAGATATTTGCCGTAAAATATCCGAACTTTCAGCAAATTCTGATTTTTTTCATAACCTTTAAAATTTGAAAAAAATACACCATCTTTCAATTTTTTCTGATTTTTCCCACGAATATGAAATACCCCAAATAAAAGTTGATTTTAGGACTTTTAACTTAGATTTTTTGATACCTAAGTATGACGGATAATAAATGTGGCATAATAAAGTCGATGCATCGGCTTAGGTATCAACAAATCTAAGCCAAAAGTTCTAAAATCAACTTCTATATGGAGTTATTTCATACTGATGGGAAAAATCAGAAAAAATCGAAAGGTGGTGTATTTTTTTTCAAATTTTAAAGATTATTGGAAAAATCAGAATTTGCTGAAAGTTCATGTATTTTACGGCAAATATCCCCCCCCCCCAAAAAAAAAAAAACAAAAACAAAAACTGAGGCATATCAATTTTTTCTTATTTTCTTTAATTACATGAAGTATATATGTATATATCATTAAATAAGCCACTACATTGTATACAGTCGGAACCTCTACATTATATAAAGGTAAAAAATATATTCCCTCCGTCCCGCTAATAATGGCACGTTTCTTTTCGGCACGGAGATTAAGGAGAAGAAAGTAAGTAGAAATAAGAGTGTGGTCCACATATTTAAGTTTGTGATTAAGGGATTAATAGTTATTGTGATTTTTTATCAATATGAAATAAACTTTATTTTTATGTTTATTAATTTTCTGTTTTTATTTTATTTTAATTAATATTTTTTAATAACCTGTTTTTACAAAATTAAAAGCTAAAAAAAAACTGAATCGATTTTTTGAACAACTCAATTTCGGCATAACTGAAATGAAAGGGCAGAGCTGAAATGAAAAAAATGGCGCCACATTTTGGAATTAAAGGGCAGAACTGCTCAATTCATTAAATTTTTGGGAGTTTTCAAATTTCCCACAAATTTTCAAAGTTAAACCCTTTATAAATAGGGCATACATTCAGTTGCAAAACCTAAAAAATCTAACACCTAAACACAAAAAAGCAGCAGCAATATGGCTAGAAGAAAGGATCTTTCTTCCTTTGAGAGAGCAGCCATCATCCAATTCTTGCTTGAAGGTAGCAAAAATGGCAAACCAGGCAGAGGTAGGCTGACTGCAGCGGTGCAAAAGTGGAAGAGCTCGCGAAGAACCATCAGTCGATTTTGGGCAGCTACAAAAAGGCAAAAGGATCGTGGTGAGGTTATTAGTTCTTTGAGTCGTAAATCATCATCAACAAGAAAGTAACGCACCCATCCATTCCCAATCGTAAGAATCGTCGTAGTATCTCGACATTCTTTCGATTAAATCCCTCAGATTTCAGTAGCAAACTCACAGAGAAAGACGATGAAAGGCGGAAGACGAAGAGAGAGAGAGATCTGATTTCAGGTAGGGTTTACATCACAGGGAATTTTCTATCGGGGACAATGGTGGAGGCCAAATTAGTGAGAGACAAATGCAGAGGGGGCGGCAGCTTACGCCCAAACAAGGCAACGACGGTCGGACGGCGAAGAGAGAGATAGAGGTTTCAGGAGAAGAGAGATGGAGAGATAGATTTAGGGTTTGAGTGAGAGCGGCAGACGTGAGAATGAGAAAGGGAAAAGAATTCACTCCCTCACATTTCACATCCGGACCTCTCGACTTCTCCACCCCGCATCATTAGTTAATTTTAATTTTGATTAGGCTTTTAATTAGTGAATTAACTACAATTAGCTATCCCTTATTATTTCTTAAAGTAGAAATGTGCCATTATCGGTGGGACAACCCGAAATGGAATACGTGCCTTTATTAGCGGGACGGAGGGAGTAATACACTGCATACAAGCGAGGTTGAATTCAAGACCTATCGTAAAGGAGAGTTTCCTGATGCCTCATGATCTCTCAAATTAAATTTTACTTGTGTTTTTTTTAACATATTTAAATAAATAAATTTAAAGATTACGCGATGGAGGACTCGAACTTAAGATCTCAGGTCTAGAACATGTAGTTGTGTTTTTTTATAATCATGATCTCTGTGATAATAGTACGACTAAATTGTCAATTTTAATAAAATTGGGTAATACACAACAAATTCACAAACTTTTTTTTTCCTGCTATTGTACCTTTAAATTTTAATTAACCTATTTATACGCATTCAAAATTCCCTCCGTCCCACGAATCTTGATGCATTTGTTTTCGGCACGAAAATTAATGAATTGTAAATTAATATTTTAAGTATGTAGGTAATAAAGTAGAAGTGTGTAGGTAATAAAGTAGAAAAGTGATAATTAAGTATAATTAAGAATCCTAATTTTTTAGCTAATTGTTACTATATTTAAAAATATATCAAAATTCGTGGGACGGCCCAAAAAGGAATATGCATCAAGATTCGTGGAAATAGAATATAATTTTAACAATGTAAATAAAGAGATGTATTGTAAATAAAAGATAAAATATGCCCATGGGCTTGTGGGCTTCAATGATTAAGATCTCAGATCCATATTTAAAATTTTGGTTTTAATCATGAAAAATAAGCCCATTTGACTACCAGCCCAAAGTTCTAATACGTCGAAATTCGAATAGAGAAACTGTACGAATGTGTGAAAGTTGCAATTAGATAAAAAAAAATCTAGGGTTCCAAATGGCCCTCTTTTGCTCACCCTGTAAACCACCAATTCTGTGCCCTAAATTTCCAAGAAATTATTATGCGATTCAAAGGCCCTTGAAATCCAACACCCCAATTCTCGAAACCCCCTATTTCAAAATCTCAATATCTGCTCCAACTAAAATTTTCAACAATAAAGCTAAATGTAGCTCAAATTTAAGCTCTTCCGCTGAATTGGAAGAAGATCCTCCCTCCAGTGTCGTAATCTTCGTAAAAGGTGCAACTTTCTACCGAGCTCATAGTTTTGAAGTACTTTCCTCTACATGATTTCTTTGATTTCTTTTATTGAGATTTTGTTTGTAATATCTGTTATAACATCTGCTTATGAAATGTAGTTTCTTAAAAGTGTTTTAGATTTTTTTTTCCCTATTAGAACTGTAGAGAAATGTAGTGTGTGTGTGTGTGTGTGTATATATATATCTGGTTTTGTACAAGAAATGCTGTTATATTGGCATAGAGAATGGTATTCACAATGTGTGTGTGTCTGTGTTTCTTATTCCCATTTATGAAAAAAGATTAACCATTTATTCATTTTTACGATGTATTTTTGAAGTAGTAATAATTAATACACATGTATACATCGATTGTTTGTATGATAATGTATGATAATGATCTAGTTTCTACCCCATGCTTACTCCAAAAAAGTGTTTATGCCTTTAATTTTCGAGCCATCCCATTTGCCATTTCTAGCTGCATATTGTGGAATATGCAAACAAGAAAATAGCCTAGTTTATTGATTTTGTCTAGGTGAAAGGTGAATGTATGGCTTAGATTGCTATGTGAATGTGTGAGATAATGTTTTTAGTTTATGATTCGCTTACGAAAAGAGCTATATATGGTTTTTGGATATGAGCATTGCTTGTGCGATCATCGTTATTCTTCTCTGTTCTATCCCATTTTTTGATGGATTGGATTGTCTGAGCATACATATCGCGTTGCACAGGGTTAGCCCTATCAACGGGGGAGGGAGGGCTCAAGGCAGCATTTTCGCGATTTGGAGAAGTCAGTCGAGGTGCGACTTATTGTAGCAATATGAAAATCTCATCTGTATGCCCTTGAAAACTAATCAGACAGTCGATTGCACGTATTGATGCAGTGAAACTCGTACTCGACAAGAAAACTAAGCAACCCCTCGGATTTGCTTATGTCTGGTTCGTGAGAGAGGAGCATGCACGAACAGCCATTGAAGATATGAACGGCCAGGTAAACCTCGTCTGCCTTGATTCAGGGAGTTCTCATAGTCAAGAAACTCTCTTGCTGAATTGGCTACTTTGGTCTGCTGTTTAGTTCTTCGAGGGCAGATTCATACACGTGGCCCTCGCGAAGCCCGGTTCCTGCAAAACTCGTCCGAAGCCCAGCGCTTACAAATTCTAGGTGGCATGCTAATTCTACCTCAACCAAATAAGGTGAGATAGAAGAGTGTGCTATGCAACTACAGTAATTGCTGCTGTTTGTATATAGATTATGGTGTACATAGATAGCACTGTCATTTTTTTGCACTTTATAAGATAATCTATGTCTGTTTCGAAATGAACTGTTACACGATTCTGCGATTTGCTCGAACTCGTGTTACGCGATTACAAGAAGGTTTCAACGTGTCGTCGTGTAACAGTGTTAATAATATTGTTATACGATTACACGATTGGAATCTCAAAACCGTGTAACGGTTAGGGGTATATCAACGAAAAGTATCTAAAGTTTGCCAATTTTTTAATTTATATTGTTAGCTTACATGAATTTAAAATTATTCTGAATCATTCCACAACGAATAATTTCGTCAAACTCCAAACTGAGTAATAGGGTGGAATACGGTAATTTTGCCCAAATCCAATCTGAATCGTCCCACAACGAGCAATAATCGGACTTAAAAAAATTGCAACAATTTTGTCTCAAAACGTGGGAAGAAACTACACATTATGCTATATCAAATTCGAAATCTGTAACATTCTATATACTAACATAATATATATCAATCCCAAGCCAAACGTAGCTATAACACAAGGGCACATCGGACTTTCGAAGTAGTATAATTACATCATCAATACACGTCACGTGCTCGCCCGTCGGTGAAGGCCTAATAGAATTCACGATCGGGAAAGAGTACAGGAGCGACGAGGGACCAAACGTACAAGCCGGCGGTGATCCACTCTGTGCAGATTCGGACCCAAACTGAGGACCAGCCCACATCGATGAGGTCGGGGCTCTCGGAGTCGCTGGTCCATCCCGACAGAAGCATGGCCGAGTACATGCTAGCCAGAGCAAATATAAGATGGAAGAAAAAGTACGAGTAACTAACCGGCCGCGCTTCTTTCCCCTTGCCCGACTCCACGTCTTCCGACTCGAGGAGAGGCTTCTTCTCACCTGCAACACCACCTTGTCAAAATCGGGGATGTCGGAAATTACCCCGAAGGAAAAAGCTCGGGATCTAGAGTATTGCATCGGCTAACATACCTGCTCGAGGTGAAGATGGAGGGGACAAGAAAGTGGTCGATGATCCGGCACGGAGTGCAGAATATAGGACGGACAGCACCGTAGTGAGCATCCCCAGTATGAGGGTGCTCATGGACACGGCTGCCGACTTGTGAAGACCGTTGCAGGCGTAATCCCGAGGCTCACTAGCAAGACCGGTATAGCACACGTAAGCACAGTAGACGGATATCACGGAAGCGGGCAAGAGGCTGCCATTAACCTGTCCAAATCACCGGAATATCGATACATTTATTTTTGTTTTTATGGAGAAATAAATAATTTAAAGACGGCGTGATGGTGGACTCGATCCTGAGACCTTTGCCTCAAGCATTAACCACTAAACCACTAGGCCAACACACGCGCACAAATTAACTACTCGATACATTTGCTACTTCAAACGATCACTTAAATTATTTTTTACCTTGGGATGTAACGCGATGATAGCAAACGCAAAAGCGAGAATGAAGTTCGTCACAAGGAAAAAGACGTTGAGGCCACAGTCGTTCCCTGATGGATTGAACCAGATGAACAAAACACCCGTAAAAGTAAATGCTCCAAGATAGCACGCCACTGACACGGCAAGCAAGGCAAGGTACCTGAATATGGCATGCACAATGTGATCAAGAACTCGACTGACACGAAGAGTAAGGGAGAAATATTAATTCGTAAGTTGTAAGCTTACCACTTCTGCTCATCTTTAGCAACCCACGAATCATTCCAAGAATGTGTGGCGTCTAGCAATATCAAAACCTGGACCAATAAGAAGCACCCGGCCCCAAATTTTGAAATCACTCCTGCATATGCAAATAAGTTTGTTATATTTCACGCAGATATACAACACACAGAAAAAGGCCGGTAGGGAATTCAAGGTCTTGCTGACACTATACTCTTTGGAATAGACATGATAGCAGAAAAATGCCAATATAGATTTTCGTAGTAGGGAGTGCCGTCCCATTATGCACACAGCGTATCTGATTGAAGGAATGATTACGATTGAAATTCTTTACAATCCAAGCAAAAACAAAGGAGTCTTTCTTAGTTTCCGTAGAGTAAAACTTTGCAAATCACTAGACAGTTTACACAACTTGATATCTCAGATATCGAAAGCACCCAGGAAATGGCCGAGAAAGGGTTTTTGTCTTTCCCGGACATAGCTACTCACAACTACCAAGACATGCTTTCTGAAACGCCTCTGCCAGAACGAACAACAAGGTGACGACCTAGATATAGAATCTCCGTTCCGTTCAATTAATAAGTTATCGAAAATTTCTAAAAGTATGCACGAGACTAACCATATACGTCTATGACAGCATTTGGAACGAAGAACATGAGGATGGTGAGCAAAGCCCAAATAACCATCTTAGCAATCCATCCACCGTGATGCCAGGAATCACGCCTGTCATTTTGATCCTTCACCCCAATCATAATGAGAGCTAATACTCCAAAAAACAAGAAATTCCCCATGCTGACACGAAGAACCGCCTGTATTTGGAACCATTGGTCCGAAAGGTCATCCGAAGTATTTATCCCTGCAAACCAAACGACGCAACAGAATTCTCAGCTACGGCTATGCTTGACCAGAGGAAGTGGAGACAACCATCTATCTTAACAATTCAATCCATAAGCTTAGCAACAAAGCAAGACACAGATTTCAGTTCACACAAACTCTAGCTAATGAAATATATCAATGAATTCAGCAGCTAAATGAACAAGAAATCGTCTACTCTGCAAAACATGCCTATCTTTTACGAGGACAAGCTTTAATTCTCTCTACCCAAGCATGAGACTCTTATAATTTCAATGAAAACTAAACAATAAGAATTCAATCTCCAACAAAATTACTCATCAAGAGAGCCATTTTCCTTACCTGTGAGCTCATTTATCTCATCAATCTATCCAGCAAAATACCAAATTAACATGAAAACCGAAATTAAAGGGGAAATTTTCCAATCAAACCAAAAATTAAAAATTAAACAAACCCACTTCCCCAAATTCCACAAACACCCTAGAAGCACCAATCACACATCATCAAGCCCTCGAATCGTTACAGAAAATCAGGAATAGATAAATCTGATAAAAAAAGATCCTTATTTTGTGCTTGACTTACAAGAGAATTGTTTGAGGAGAGGTGCACCGACTTCTCTGAGAATCCAAGAAATAACTAAGGAAACACCAAACAAGCCGCAGTAAGCAATTCTGGCGGAGCGCTTAGTGATGCCCGAGGCCACCGATGTGCACAGCCCGCACGTCATAGACGCGCAGCACGATGCCAGACACGACATCTCTTTCCCTCACGAGGAATCGGGGATGCGATTCAGATGAAGTGGGAATTTGATGATTGATTTATCAAAATTCAAATCAAATGACGATGAAGGTGAATTATCGAGCTCCCAATTCTCCCAAGTTGAAAGCTGGGCTTTCTTGTGTTGATCGTTTTCCCCAAAATTCGAATTATTTTATTATTATTTTAGTTTCGATTCATTTTCTTGGGTGCAATTCCGTCTGCATTCAGTGATATTTTTCTACTTTAGCTGGTATTGTATTTCTACTGCTTGCGATGTTCTATTGTTTGGTGTTGAGGTTCCACATAAAAGGACGTTTCTCTTTTGCGTATGGTGATGTTTTCTCATCGTTTGGACGGTGGTGAGGTCTCACCTACATACGAATTATATAATTAATTATATTCAGATATTTTTTATAATTAAAAAAAAATTATATATAAATTGAGCTCGAATCCCTAACAATAAAAATACTTTTAGTAGTGCCAAACTTAAATTTAACTATAGAACTTTAATTAGAGATCGAACCAAATAATTCTTTTAAGGGTGTTTCTATTTTAGGATTAGTGTAAATAGATTTTTTTAAAAAAAATAATATGAGCTAATATATTATTTAATTAAATGAATTGAAACTTTAAAATATCCAAGATTAATAAGTTACTATATTGTTTAAGCTAATTCTATTTAATTTATATATCTTATCGAAAGAATGAGATTGAGGAAAATATAGTAATAAAAATAAAAAATTCAATTGTAAATTTTATATTAAAAGTAAACTGTCCTCATTAGGGATGGCAGTGGATCTTGGACCCGGTCCAGATCTGTGGTTACGGATCTGGATCTCAATTTTTTGGACCCGATGGATCTGGATCTCAGTTTTGAAAACGGATCTGGATCTGGATCTTAAAATTTTAGATCCGAATCCGGCCCAGATCCGACCCCGTGGATCCGTTTTATTTTATATATATTTTTTATATTTTATATTTAGTTTACTAATAATATTAACTAAATTAAAAATAATAAATAAATTATATTCAAAAGAATAAAAACTAAAAGTAATTAGATAAAAGTATTTTGTGTTATATTTTTCATGATGAAAATTAGATGTTGTTGATTTTGTGAATTTTTTTTTAATTTAATTTAAAAATAGTAGATCCATGGATCTGGACCCGTGGACCCGCGGATCTGAATCTGGATCCAAAATTTTCAAATCCACGGATCTGGATCTGGTATATGAAAACGGATCTGGATCTGGTATTGGCCAGACCCGATCCAGATCCGGCCCGTTGCCATCCCTAGTCCTCATGGGACAAGCCATTTTTTTATTTATTTGTGAACTTAAGTTAAACCTACAACTAATTTAAATGTATAAATTGAGTTTGGGCTGATCACTAACAATTAACAATATGACAAACATAAAAGCCCAAGACCGGCTAAGAAGGGCCATATACTAGGAAGAAGTTCAATAGTCCAAAAAGAAATACCAATGTTTTTTTAATTATATAATATGGCTTTCATCCTTCAAATATACTCACCATTTTTAGAAAATAGCATTATTATATTTTTATAAAGTATTAATATACTATCTCTAATATTTATTAATATAATTAATACTCATATTATCTATATACTTATTATTAATATATTTCTACCCCATTATACACATTATTTAATAAGTATATGTTCAATAATTCGAAAAAATACAGATAACGAATACTCTCTTCGTTCATCACAAGTTTAATAAATAGTCGAGAAATGTGTATAAAGTGGAGAACCAAAATTGATTTGTTGGGTTGAAATGAGATTTTTTTTTCAATATAGTATGTATACTAAAATGAAAATACCAAATTTATTTCCTTTACAATTTCTTAAACTTATTTTACTCGGATCTCACCCTGGGATAGCGACTGCGCTTTTACCTGATTAAAACAAAAAGGTTTCAATCAAATACTTTTCCTCTTTTCCACCTAAAGATTTTTATTCAATTTTTTAAAAATTCTCCTAAAATGCTACCATGCAATATATATATACAGCTTCCTAGCAACTTCTGTGCTCTTATCATATGCAACAGCAAACAATATCTTCAACAGAATGAAACCCCACCCCCACCCCACCCCACCCCCACCCCCACCCCCCCACCCCACCCCCAGTTCCCCAAAGTTTTGTGTCTGCCTTTCAAACAATGTGCTACTTGAAGGGGAATATTGTGATGGAGGTGTTTCAGTTAGTCACATCTTGATACTTTTTCAGATAAACTAAACTACTTTTTTTTCTTATTTTTTAAATCATTATTGTACTTCTCCACAGCTGATCTGTAGGGAAAATTACAACAGATAACTAGCCCCCCCTAGCCCCACCCCCACCCCACCCAACCCCCCACTACTATTGGATTTTGCCAAATCTTTTTTCTTGAGTTCAAAAGAGGGAGGGGTCACAAAATTTAGTGTAGGGAAAATGTCCCAATGTTGTCAATACAGGTGTTGTTGTTTTTGGACAGTAACCATACATTTTAGTCCCTGTTTGTGTGTCCATATATAATAAATTTGAAATTATTTCAGCTATGCAATATTTGAGCTTATATTAGCTGGACATATGTATGTGATCAAATGTGATGGGAAGTTTAATTTTATCATAAGGTCCACTGTGATCATGTCCTATAGTAGTTGAAGATCTTATCCTTGATTCTTTTGCTTTAACTTGAGATAAGCTAATCTTCTTACTGTGCCTCTCTTTTTCCAAGGCAAATTGGGACACATTTTTTTGGCAAGTGACACTGAAATTTGATATTGACTATGAATAGGATACACCCAAATTAGATCTACATAATTGAGGATCATTAGCTAAGTTCATTTGATGTTTGAACACCAATCATGAGTGACATGTTAACTAATTAATGCAACTTCCATTACCACAAATGTACTATCTTACCTACATGAGTGACATGTTAACTAATTAATGCAACTTCCATTACCACAAATGTACTATCTTACCTAGAATCTTAATCAGCTTAAACTCTAAAAACAACCCTAATAACATGAAGGTTATTTTATTATTGCAGGCAATGCCTCGTCAGGGCCAACCCTGAAGGGGCAAGTTTGGGGCCGATGGCCCGAATCCCAAAATATTAGAGGGACCAAAAATACATGTTTTTATATTTATTAGATATATAGACTTGGATTCAAATTTTCTTTCATATATATATATATATATATATATATATATATATATATATATAGGGAGAAGATCCGTAGAGAACTGCAAATAAGTAGAGAACGGAGAACTCATGAAAAAGTAACGAATAAGTCTATAATTTCGATGAATAAGATTTGAGGCACTCTCCCGTGCAACTGGTTTCTAAATGATACTTTTTTTTTTTGATCGGGCAAAGTCATGTTAGATGTTAGTAGTTAGTTCTCCATCCACTCCAAGAACCACCTTATCTCTCCATTCACCAAATTCACCTTATATCTCCAATCTCCAATTCGCTCCCAAGAGGGATCGAACCCGGGTCACTTCACTTAAGTGAGGACCTGGTGGCCAGTGGGCTAAGCCCCCTGGTTGGTTTCTAAATGATACTACTTCAACATATAAATGACACTTGAGGATCTTCAAGTGTCATTTGTATGTTGAAGTAGTGTCATTCTGAAAACCAGTTGCACAGTGTAACCGATTGCACAAGAGTATTTGTGATAAGATTTTGGCCTGAATTCGAATTCTGATAGGGGCAAGATTTTCACTATTTTTACTGAATACACATATTCATTAGTTATGTTGATATGTTCGTTAAATTTAGGGAAAATTGCACCTAAATACACAAACTTTGCCGAAAATCCATATTTGACGCGAAGTTAGGAATTTATATTTTAATACACCAATTTAAGAAGTTGTTCAATTTTGACACATTTTTCAATTCCGGCGACCGGCATTCTGACGTGGACGCCGGAATGCCAATGTCGCAGCCACGTCACACACCCACTCTCTCTCACTCTCTACACGTCACCTCCTCCCTCCCCCGTCGGACCCTCCCCTCCCCCTCCCCAGAACCGCGTCGCACCACCGCCGCCGAGCCCTCCCTCCCGCCGTCAGCCACTTCCCCCTCCCCAGAACCGCGGCGCACCCGCCACCTCCACCAACCAAACCAACCGGATTTCCCACCACCACCGTTTTCCCTCACCTCCACAGATTTGCAGATCTAGGGTCTGTGCTTGGCCGTGAGCGGCGGCGGCCCTTGACCAGCTAGGGTTCAGCCTTTGGTTGAAAGAAGATGGCTAAAGTTGAGCCTTTGAGCGGGAATGGGAGGCCCTTGATGAAGGCGGCGATGGCTCAGATCTCGACGTCCGCCGAGAATCGAAGAGAGGAGGTGGTAGGCTCTCCTGGATCCGACGGCGAAGCCTGATAGGCTGGCTAGAGGCGGCGGCGGGCTCTATCGCGGCGGTTTTCAGACCACTCTTATCCGTCAAGTCCGGATGGTGACCGGAGAAGGAGGTGGGAGCTCCTGAGTTTTCGAATCTGAAACTGTGAGTGGGTGCTGCGGTGAGTCGCGCGGTTTGACTGAGCAACAGATCTAGGTGGTGCGTGCCGCGGAGGCTCTGGATCTGCACGATTTCGCCCGACTCTCGCCGGCTTCTGTTCGGGCGGCGGCGAGCTGCTGTGCTCGGGCAGCGTCATGGCGCGGCTGGCGCATCGATGGGAAGGTGGCTGTGATGGGGCGCACCGCCGAGAGCAGCGATGCGGTTCTGGGGAGGGGGAGGGTCCGACGGGGGGAAGGTGACGTGTGATGGGGCGGCGCCGGCAGGAGAGAAGAGGGAAGAGAGGTAGGGAGAAAGAGGGTGGAGGGCGGCGAGAGTGATGAGAGAGAAGGGGGAAGGTGACGTGTATAGAGAGAGAGAGAGTGGGGTGAGAGAGAGAGAGAGTGGAGTGTGTGTGTGTGTGTGACGTGGTGATGATGTGGCATTCCGGCGTCCACGTCAGAATGCCGGTCGCCGGAATTGAAAAATGTGTCAAAATTGAACAACTTCTTAAATTGGTGTATTAAAATGTAAATTCCTAACTTCGCGTCAAATATGGATTTTCGGCAAAGTTTGTGTATTTAGGTGCAATTTTCCCTTAAATTTATAGATTTATTTGTTGTTCTCCATTCTCTACTTATTTGTAGTTCTCTATGGAACCTAACCCTATATATATATATATATATATATATATATATATATATATATTATGATTACTTCAGTTTGTTTTTTCTATACGAGTGTCATATTACGTATTTATAATTGTCTCATGCCTCGTCGGTCACACAGAGATCCAATAATAGGCTTACACGTCTAACTCGAGCACTTGAATCCATCTTGATCCTTAAGATTAAACTCGATCGAACTCCATCAACAATGATCCATCACGATTACACAAAGATTAACAACAAATTTCAAAAGTGAGTTTAGTGATGCCATGGGCTAACCGGGCCCGGTGGTTCGGCCCAAAAGTCAACGGTTAGGGCCCGGACCGTTGACCATGGATCGGTTCTGGAACCGGACCGTCTAAAGCAAAGGGCCGGTTACGGTTCAGCAATTCTCGGCCCTTGAACCGGTGGTTCGACCCTTAATTAGTTTTTTTCCCCCCTTTTAGACAACTTTATTTTGGAATTAGTATAGTGAATTAGTTATTTAGTTAGTTTACTTATTCAATTTTGAAGATTGTAATTTATATCCTTGTAATATTTTTTTGTACATAGAATAAATTCAATAAAGATATCAATTTTTATGCATTATTTTGATTGTCAATGTGTTAGAATTATTTTTCCTTTATTGTATTTCAATAATTTAATTTTCAACACAAGTCATTTAATTTTAAAAATATGACATAAAAAATATTACAAGTTTATAACTTAATTATTATAAATTTCCACACATAAAGAATAAGAATTATTTTGATGAGTAAATTATTATATTATTTAAGATTTTTAAGTTGAATTATTTCAAAATTATTTAACTTGAGTAATTACAAAATTTAAAAAACACAACATATATTTAAAAATTATAAGACTATAAGTTATTAAGTTGAGTAATTTTAAAATTTTTCAACACTTGTAAAGTAAAAAATTTTGAAATTTCAACACCAATCGTTTAATTTCATAAAAAAGAATATAAAAAAATATTTTTTTAAAAAAATGAAAAGCCCGGAACCGCCGGTTTTCGGTCGGAAACCACCAATTTTTGGCCCAGTCCGGAACCGGCGGTTCAGGGCCCGAAAACCGGCCCTTCAACAGAACTGGCAGACCGGTTCCAATTCCACATTTTTCCGACCCAGAACCGGCGGTTCGGGCCCGGAACCGGCGGTTCCTGAACCGGTGGCATCACTAACTGAGTTAAGCTCCTCATAATAAGGCAAAAACAAACTAGTAGGGCCTCAAGAAAGTTGAGTGCCAACACACATCTAATCTTGAAAAAAAGTGAAAATGACCATGTCTAATAAAAGATAATGAGGTGGGGCTTCAGCTTTGAATGATCACAAATGATTAATAACAAATTTTTTATTAAAAAAAAATACAAGACCAATTGCTTGCAGATTTAACTGATGGAAAAGTGGTATGATCATGTATAAAATCACCTTAATTAAGCACTAAAAACAACCCTAATATACTGCGATTAATAGAATTTTTTATTGAATTAAAACCAAATCAAACTGAATTTTGTAATTTTGTTTGAAAAAAGCGAACCTAAGAGCATCCACAATGGTGGTGTCTTAGGAGTGGCCCCCACCTAAGACACACCCCTCTCCAATGCATTGTGTCTTAGGTGGGTGCTTAGATCCTCATTTCCACAAAATTCATATTTCTACACTTTTATTTTTAAAATTCATATTTTATTAAAATTAAAATTCTACATTACAATAATTTAAAGACATAATTTAAATACAATAATAATAAAAAAAAATTACCATAATTTTCTAGGGCTCAATCGGACTAAAACGAGACCAAATGTGCTCCTTCAAGTCCAATTTTAAAATAAAATCCCCAATTCTACACTTTAATTTTAAAATTTCAAATTTTTATTAAAAATAAAATTCAAACATTACAATAAAAAAATATTACATAATTTAAATAATAAAAAAATACATAAAGAAAATATAGGATTTTAAAAATTGAAATATTCAATATTACATTAACTAAAATAAATAGGATTTTAAAAGCAAAAAAAAATTGACCGACCCCACCCCACCCCAGCCCACCCCACCCAGCCTTTTTTCCCTTCCTTCTTCCCCAACTTCCCACCCAGCCGCTCTGCAAATTTCTGCATCGCTCTTCAATTTTTTTTTTTATTTCACGCGCGTGGCTTCCACGCAAAATAATTTTTCAGCCTTCGCCTCGTGTCTTCGCTTCGCCGCTGCTTCGAACCACGCCGCATCTCCAGCGCGGCCACCACCCTGGCGACCCGGATCGACGCCTCCTTCGACACACCCGCTGGAGATGCTCTAACCTAATTGTCCGATTAAAAGAGGGCCAACACAAATCTAATCTTGAAACAAAGTGAAAATGACTATGTCCAAGAGAAGATAATGAGGTGGGGCTTCAGCTTTGAAGGATCACAAATGATTAAATTCAAAAGTCTCATAGAAAAATAAAATTAGAAGAGTGGAAAAGTGGTTTAAATGTGATTTAAGATAGGGTTAGTGCACGTGATGTTTGTGTACTGTGAGGGTACAAAGTGTCCCTACAATTTGAGATGCATTTGTATTTCTTTTCAAACAGTTGTTCAAACATGTCAATAAATTGGGTGATTGGTGGTGAAGAAGTGGTTATGATCAAATCAACAAAATGGGGAAGAGATTTAGGAAGTGGAGAAGAGTGGTGAGAGAGATGAGAGGGAAATTATATATTATTAGGGTTTGTGTTACTATGCTTCTATGTTGGGACAAGTATTCTTGATCTCTTGCATCTTAATTATGTGAGTTTCAATTCAAGATCATTAGCCCTTGTCTTTTATCTCAACATTTTTCTTATAATTACTTAGATTACTTAGATTAGCTTCTAGCTATAGACTATAAGTTGAAAATTTCTACAAGTCTGATTTTTTCACGTCTAATTTTTCAATTGTAAAACCTGTCACGTGCGACATGTGTTTACCTAGTTCACATCGAAGACTTGTATAATTTCTTTTAATTTCTTTATTTACTTATATAATTCATTAAAAAAAAAACAGAAAGAGTGCGACTGCGGTTGGAAGTTTCACTGTCTCGAAACGAACGTTTTAATATTCTTGTCAACATAAGTACATCCGATCATATATATTAATCACACACGCCTCCAACAACTTGTAGACCCTTAAAAAGATTCTTGAGGGAGAGAGTAGACAAAAAATCATTGAATGCAAAATGCAGGAAAACACCATCTCAAGCCTCACCAACAACTCCCTACATCATAAATTCCATTCATCCAAACACACACACACACGCAGTAGCAAAATCCAAATCTCCCCACCCTGAATTTGAGGGCTTCCGATACGTCCATTTCCCCACTGCACGTTGAGACAAACATATAAGAATGAAATTTGATGAGTCCCTTTCAATGGGAGTTTGGCAGCAGGAGGGGAGGGGGGGACAAACTGATGACTCTGCGTCGTCGGGCCCCACGGCGAGCTGGCGTCGCCTCCCGGCCAATGGCCCCCCGACACCTGTCATCCACCACAAAATCTATCCACCAACATTGCCTTCACCTCTATATATTTTCCTCCTCTCACCCCTCCACACCATTATTCTCTCACATTCATCAACTTCTTGAATTCAAGATTCCCAACATTCATCACCACCACCACCACCACCATCGTCGTCGTCGTCATCATCTGAGTTCCATTATTACTACGATGGGCTTAGCTCGGGAGAAGCTCCGGACGTGGCACAAGTGCTCGCGCTACTTCCAAGAGCAGAGGACGCGCCTCCACATCATGTGGAGGTGCTCCGTCATCCTCATACGGTTGAAGCTCGAAGGCGTGAGCTTCGAGGACTAAGATGAAGAAGAAGAAGATGGAAAATTGTTTGTTTTTGAGGATGTGATGCATAGAATATGTTGATCATGTAAAGGTGAAATGGGATTAGTCTAGTAGGAAATGAATAGCACCCAAAATTTTGTACATTGAATAAGATTGCATAATATTATCGTTTATGTGTCAAAATCACTCTTGTTTTCTGCAAATAGAATGATTTTAATCGAATACAATCATCACCAAAAACACAATGATGTCAATCGTTTCTTGCTGGAATTGGATAAGCTAGCTGTTTCTCTACTGTATGATGATATAAATCAAGAATATTCAACCATTTGTCAAACTCCAATTAATTCAATTACAAATCAAGACCAAACATGAGTACTTGTTATGTACCAAACATTAGAATATACAGCTACTGTCTCAACCAACAAAATGAACTCAAGCAGAAGCAGCCCTTCTCTCTCTTTCTCTCTCCCTTCATCTCATATTTGCAGAAAGTGTGTCTCCGAAGCTTCTTAGAAACGACGCTGCAGGGGAGCCGAGCTCAGCCGATTTTCTGGGAGTTGATCCCGGCTTATACTGCAGCAACGAGGCGAAATTGCATCCATAAGTCGCGATTTTTTCACAAAAGTAGACTCAAATGCATTGCCTCTACCAATGCAACTTGGTTTAAAGATCCAAACATTAGCAGAAAAAGGTTACTTACAACTCCTTTCTGCATAGCTAGCCTCCTAAATGATGGAGATTGCACCAATGAAGAAGCTGCTGCAGCTGCCATCACGCGTATTCTGCACCACAAAAATTTCATGTCGCGTTACTCAGTTTTGCAATCCACACACGAGTTCGCTATTTAGTCAGTTAGTTAGTTAGTTAGTTACCTTCTGTGCACATCAACAAATTCATCGGTCTCATCCACAATTTCCTCCTGCAGAAGTTCTTCAAATACGTCTTCCAAAGTGATGATTCCAACAACTTCTCCGTCTTCTAATTCACTCGTCTTACTTTTGAGAGGCGGCATTGGGTCCGGGTAGATATCAATAGCTATGCTCTCCGGCTTCTCTGCTCTATTTGACAGCAACGGAGTGGTCAGGCTCGACTCCGTGCTTGAGTTCTCGCCCCTAGCTTCACAAAACGAAGGCCTCGTTCTACTCCCCTTCGCCCTCATCACAGCAGCCATGTGACTGCTGCCTTTCTGAAACTCGTTGAGTATGTCGTACAGAGGCATATCTGCTGGAACACTGAATATAATTGAAAATATATCTTAGTCTTCGTACATACATATGAAAATATGATCTATAAGTAATGCCTACCAAGGGATTCTGCGTATGGAAACATCGCTCACTGGCGTTGCTGTTTCTGGTCTAACTGTAAGCAGACTCTTAACCTAATATGGAAAAAATAGCTTCAAAACTTAGGTTTGTAACAAATTATTTAGCAGCAGAAGACATACAATTTTGAAGAAAATTATTACCAGTAGAACTCCGATGATGTTCCTTGGGCTCCCGTGATAGACAGGTATTCGACTATGGCCACTCGTTATGATCTTGCCTACAGCTTCCCTGCAACGAGACCTTGAATCAACAACCACAAACCAAGTAGAATCCGCGACCAAATAGCATCCACCACGCGTGATTCTTACCAGTCTAAGTTTGAGTTCACGTCCAACGAAAATGTAGACTCAATCGGCGTCATGGCCTCCTCAGCAATCTATATGCAGTTGCAGAAGTGAAGGAGAGGAAGAAATAAACAGATGAAGGAAAAAGGGAATCAAGCTTCTAAGCATATACCTTCTTTGTTAAATCTAGTGCTCCACTGATAATAGTGGTCTCATCATGTGTGAGTTCACCACCTTTCCCTGCCTAGAGATGAAAACTCATTCAAGACTAGATCAGATCAACAACTATAGTAAAATTAGTAATACCTCCTCTCCGTGAATAGACACGAAGGCCTTCAACTGGTCTCGTCTGAAGAGTGGCTCGCTGTGCCCGAGCGTCCAGTCCAGCAGCTAAAAACACATCAAGGAAGCTCAAATGTCATACAAAAAAACCATCATATGTGGAAACTTGATGAATTTCTGATATGATGAAACAGTTACCTTCCCAATTGGGTAACAAATAGGGTAGCATATAACCAGCATTACTTGAACGACGCAAATGAAGTTGGCACCAACAGCAAGTCCATATCTAGCACATATGGCTTGAGGAATAACCTGAGAAGACGATGCAAGAGGAGCGAAACATCACTAAACACGAACACGAAAATGCCCAATACTTCGCGAAAGCTATGCAAGAAAATACCTCTCCAAAAATTAGAACAAAAGTCACAGACATTATAATGGCAACAAATGGATTGAACATCTTATCCAGGTACAACGGCAGCGCCTGCAACGAGCCGGAAAATTGCACAGGAAAGTAGAAACTTGAGCAGAAAACAGAGGAGATAAAGGAGAGTTTTCAAATGATGAATTCATAAGCATATTTGGTTAAATTGATTTTCAAAGAGATGAATTCACCTCCATTGCAACAGCATTGCATAAAAGCAATGTCACGAGAAGCTGGTGCTGCTTCTGAACAACCGGAATTATTGCAGCTGCAGCCAACAAAATTAACATCAAATCAAAGTGAAAATGGAGAAATTAAACCAAAAAAAATCTTATGATATTTAGAATTAATGAAAGATTTATGCAAATCCTCGTGTCATCCTTAACATAAGATTACTAATTGATGATGAGTAGAGAATGACAAATAATTCAATCCCCAATTTTAATTCCAGCTACAAATCAATCAAATAAAAAAGAGAGGCGACGACGGCCGACCAGCCTGTTTTTTCTCCGACGGGGAGCCGCTGCGGCGGAGGACCTCGAGCTCGACTTGGCTCAACGGCATGAGGGCCAGCGTGAGGCCGGAGCATATTCCGGCGAAGATCACCAGGAAGCATGATATTCCGGCGTAAGTGAACCACGTAAACGTGCCGAAATCTATATCCGCCGTCGGTAGGGCGGCGGCGCCGGCGGCTTTTCTATACACAATGGTCAGCAGCGCCACCGCATTGATCGGTTGCATGATTTCGCCTTCCCTTTTTTTGGAAGATTTTGTGCAGCGTCGTGATCAATATATATCGAATTCTCTTCCACTGCAATTGACTAATTCCACTAGAACTCGAATTTCAAGTTTTATTTCACAATTTTTGATTGCTATATGTTGCATTTTATCTCTAGCTAATTATAGTAGTTGTAATTGTGATACATAATACTTTTAATTGTGTGAGAGTTTGATTTAAATTTAAATAATGTAATTATGTAGCAGTATTATTAACAACGTTTGACAAAAAAGAATATTGAAAAATTAAAGTTTGAAGACATAAAAAGCATTAAAATCTGCAAGAATATTCAGTTTGAGAAGAAGGGAAGTGCAAGCAACAAAATTAAATAGCCAATTATTAATTCCTGCGCAGCTTCTTGAACTACTCCAGTAACGTACGCACTCCCGGCCCGGGCGCTAACATGCGCACCGCCCCCTCTCGCCCCACCTTTTCCACCTGAAAAATACCTTCCGCCGCCCCCCTTTTTATCACTAACATGCGCCATCTCCACCACTCCATCACCGCCATGGCCCCTTCCTCCTCCCTCAGAAAAACCCCAATTCCAAAAACCCCCGCCCCCAACCACCCGAATTCCCCGAACTGCCCCTCCCTCTGCCGCCACTCGCCCTCCGCCACTCTGGACCTCCTCATCTTCATCCTCGTCCTCTTCTCCGGCGCCTTCCTCATCGTCTCCTGCTTCTCGTATCTCTTCCAGTCGCTCTCTCTCATCCTGCCCCCCTTCTCCACCGTGGCCGCGCATTTCCACCGCCATTTCGCCTCCAATCCGCAGTCGCAGCTGATCTTCTTCACGCTGTTCGCGGTCTCCTTCGTCGGCTTTGTAATCTTCTTCGAGATCTGCTGCGGGCACAGATCGAGGAGGTGCGAGAGGAAAGGGTGTAGGGGGCTGAAGAAGGCGATGGAGTTCGATTTGCAGCTGCAGGGCGAGGAGCTGCTGCGCTCCGGCGACGCGAATAAGGCGGTGAGAGATGTGAATGAGCTGCCGTGGAAAGGGGGCGGCGAGGATAACCCTGATTACGAGTGCCTGCGGGCGGAGCTGAGGAAGATGGCGCCGCCTAATGGCCGCGCCGTGCTGCTGTTTCGCGACAAATGTGGATGCCCCGTTGCCAAGCTCGAAGGCTGGGGGCCGAAACGCGGCCGGCGCCACAAGAAGTGAGTTTCTTTTTTTTCAGTGCTGATTTGGTAATTGCTAGGTAGGCGCATTTTAGCATGGTTTAGGGATTTTTCATTCATTTTGTGAGATGAAGTTGATATGATTGAATTGGTATTGCCATGGTTGATTCTTTGCTTGTATTGACTATGTGAAACGCCAAGTGTATTTGTTTCTTATTTGAAGATATGTATGTATATCTGTGCTTGGATTGCAAGCTATGTAGATAGATTTTTTATGGCATTATCTTTGGTTTATTGATATTGATAAGTTGATTAGATAATGTAGAGTTGAATGCAACAAGTTTTATATGTTCTATGAATTGTGTGATATTGATATGTCCATAGTTGTTTTAGGTGGATTTAGTTTTTTAGTTTGTTGATAAATAGTTTCTGATTGTTGATTGTTGATCGTCGATTGTTACTATTCTTCCTTACCTTGTACTCTGGTTTAGAGTTTTGACAATAGGAAAATGTGAAAGTGTTGAAGTTGATATGTTTCTCTTTGAAGTTATGTCTAGTTATCTTTGGTTGGATAGCAAGCTGTGTTAAGGGCTTTTTGAGACTTACTTTTGGTTATTGATGTTGATAAGTGGATTAGATAATACATAATCGAAAGGCTAGATTGGCCAATTCTATATATGATGTGATCAGTAGTTGTTTGAGGTGTAGTCTTTAGTTTGTCGATAAATTTGCTTTCTGGCAATTGATTTGCTGAAATGTACCTTTCTGTTCTCCTCAGTGTTTGGATTTGAATCCTAGTTAACCCTAACTAATGTTTTCAGTCGATAAGCTTTAGTGAAGTTTTTGAAATGTGTGATAATTCTGTAGTCAATTTAGGGTGATTTAATGTCATAACTCATAAGGATATCAGGATTTTGCATATCTGGAGAACGTCTTATTGGTAGTAAGAGATTTATGGAAGATATCTTGACTGTCAAATGTCTTACAATGGAGCTTGAGACTTACTGGCAACGTCTCGTTTCATGTGCTTAATGCATCTAAATCTAATTTTTCCTCATAGTCTAGTTATCGAACCAAGGTAGTGTTTTGTATTTAGGAGATGCAGATCATCATTCGTACGCAGCGTCTTGATTGTTTTAGATAGAATGGTGTCTAAGGTTTTCGTAGTTCAAGATTGACTAGTTGGGACGAGGCGGAGTTTGCTCATTTAAAATTTAGCATATCACTGGTACGTGAGATTCTTTATCACAATTGCTAATTTGATTGGCATCTTCTACCTTGAATATATCAATGAAGCAACCCAAAACTTCGGGTATATATGCTTCTCCTATTTTTACGACAGAATGTGCTCTACTTGTGCAGCTAGTTCCAATTTCTATATATGGTTATACATTGCTCTGCTCCTCATTCCTTTGCATTGTGTGTAACAATCTTCATGTTACATAACATCGGCCCCATTATATGTGCGTTTAATCTTCTTCATTTCCTTCAATGAGTAGAAAATTTACGTTCTTCTGCTTTGATCCGATAGGAGTCTGTCTCTTACTGCTGGGGGAGATCAAAGGTGACGGTGAGTGTCTTGCTCGAACTCTTCCATTCTCGTCTTTTGCCATTGGTTTCGTGTTCTAGAACTGTATCAGAATGAACCATCTCCTTTCAATGTTACTAGTTCAAATTATTGGGGAAGTATCTCTCTTTCTCTATATACCAAATTAAGTGAAAATAAATAGACAAATAAGTTAATATAATTTGCCAGATTTATATCTGCATTACTGGTTTGCCATGTTCAAAGATCTGCAAAAAATTTCAGTTCATTCCATGGTATGCATCTTTATTTCTTGAAATACTTTGTGAGAAATAGGGGGTTCACAATTTTGTTTAAAGCGTAAAGCATCGGACCAAATCGCATTTATGCAGTTTGGTTTGATTTACGGTTTGAAAAATATGGTTTGATCTAAGTAGATAACTTTACAGGAAGAGTGAAGTTTATGAGTTTGAGATATAAATATTTATCTCAGACAACTTTACGAGTCTTCGCGAACTTTCTAAATCTAGATTTAAATTTAAATACTTATCGTTTTCATTCGAACTTTCTAAATCTAGATTTAAATTTAAATACTTATCGTTTTCATTTTATATTTATATCATCAGAAATATGAATATGATATACATGTTATCACCTATTGAAGCACACAAATGTAACTATATGAGCTGCATCAAGATGATCTTTCTACATAGCTTTTCTAACGAGCATATTCATGAATTAAAAAATTAAGTAATGCAAAGTGTAAGTTTAATTTGTTTATGTTAACAAGCTTCAACAAATGAGCTCGAACGAAATTTTATTGAATTGTTTTGCGAATATAAATCGGCCCGTTTTGACCATGGATCAGAATACACATTGGACTCCTGCCAAAGCCCAAGGCCCAAAATCAAAAGCCCAATGCTCGATGTTCAATTGCCTAATATCAACTTAATTCAACCATTATTATCAAATTAATTCAAAGAAAACAATGAGAGGTCCATCACTTAAATGTTCGCAAAGGAACATGCAATTAGATAAATAAAACATATTTCCTCAAAAGCTGAGAAATATTATAGGCTAATCAAATCCTATGAGAAATAATTGCACTTTTATCAGAGTTCTATAGTATAGAAAATGTTTCATAGACACTTTTATAAGAGTTCTATATTAGTGTAGAAAATATATATAATAGACTCTCAACAATCAAGTTCTCTTTGCTTAAAAAAAAAAAAGAACGGAGAATGCTTAGGCGTATTTTCACGGTCTTCATCGAAAAATGATCGATAAGAAAAGATGAGATTTTTTTTCCCTTTTTCTTATTATAGATAAAAAAAATGAAAAAAAATGTTAAACAATATTTGCACACCACTACCCTATTATCCAACATTAGAAGGAAAATGAGTGAAAATGAACTGTCCCATAAAATATTTTACTCTATGTTCTATTATAGATTCACAATAAACATATGAAAATGATGAAAATAAATATTTTTCCTTATTTTTCATCAAAATAAACGCACTCTTATGGGAATTCGTGATTTTTAGAGTGAACCGAATAATTCTTTTTTTGTTCTTTTACAATAACATATAAATCACGCGAAGATAAATTATACTTGAAAAATCAAAATCAAAAAAAGTATACTACTACTGTCATTGTTTGTTAAAAAAAATACAGGAACTATTACTATAATTATTCGATTAAATATTTAGAAACTCCACAAAAAGTGCTGTTTTTCACACAAATCTTCAAATTCTTCGTGGGTGCTGATTCCATCAAAAAATGATCTTTGCCGTTACACCCAAAATCCCACCTTTCCTTCAAAACTTCTAATGGCTCTCTCCACAGTTTCCCTTCATTCCATCCAAACCCTTCTCAAGAACCGCGCAGCTTCTTTAGAATTCTCGCTAGTTTCGGCGCTCAAATCCATCTCATCTTCCCCTTCATTAATCTCCTACGGCCAGCAACTGCATTGCCTCGTGCTAAAATCAGGGCTCAATTTCAATGTCTTCATACAAAACAGCTTGATCAGCATGTACTCCAAAACCGGGATGTTCTCGTGCGCGAGATCGATTTTCGAAAGCTCCCCGAAGCTGGACTACGTCTCGTTTAACATAATGCTTGCCGGGTATGTGAAACACAGCCGTTTGGGCGATGCCCACAAACTGTTTGCGAAAATGCCGCTGAGAAATTGCGTCTCCTATACGACTATGATTATGGGGTTTGCTAAGAATGAGTGCTACGGCGACGCCATTGCGCTTTTCAGGGAGATGAGACTGTTGGGAGTGGTGCCTGGAGAAGTGACGATGTCGAGTGTGCTATCATCTTACGCGCGTGCCGATGGAACTAGGACGAATGCAATGCTTCTGCACGGGTTGGTGGCGAAGCTCGGCCTTGACACGCGTGTTATTGTTTCGACGAATTTGGTTCTTCTCTATAGCGTTGGTTCGTCTCTTGATGATGCAAGAATCATCTTTGATAGCATGGTGGATAGGACTGTGGTGTCTTGGAATGTGATGTTGAATGGTTATGTGAAAGGAGGGCTGCTTGATTTGGCTAGAGGTATGTTTGAATGGATTCCCGGGAAGGACGTCGTCTCTTGGGGCACGATGGTTGATGGATATATACAAGCCGGGAGGTGGAGAGAGGCGTTGGCGCTCTATTGTGAAATGAGGCACACCGGCTTGAGGCCTAATGAAGTTATGGCTGTTGACATTGTCTCTGCTTGTGGGCAGGAGGCTAGATTGCACGAGGGTCGACAGTTTCATGCTTTAGCAGTGAAGATGGGGATGAACTGCTACGACTTCATGCAGGCGACGTTGATTCATTTCTATTTCGCATGTCAGCAAGTTGAGCTTGCTTATTTGCAATTTGAGGAAGGAACTAAGGATCATGTAGCTTGTTGGAATGCCCTTATTGCGGGGCTGATGAGGAACGGCATGGTGAATGATGCTGCGCGTTTGTTTAGGACAATGCCACAGCGGGATGTTTTCTCTTGGAGCTCGATGATCTCTGGTTATGCTCAAAACGGGCAGCATAGTTCGGCCCTTGAGGTTTTTCGTGAGATGGTTGACGAAGGGTTTAAGCCTAATGAAATCACGATGGTCAGTGTTTTCTCTGCAATCTCTAGCTTGAGCTCGTTGAAGGAGGGGAGATGGGCACACGAGTTCATCCATCGTAACTCAATACCAATCACTGACAAGTTGGGTGCAGCCATCATTGACATGTATGCCAAATGTGGGCGCATTGATTCCGCTCTAGAAGTGTTTGATCAAATCCGACACAAGGCCAGAGACGTCTCTCCTTGGAATGCGATCATCTGTGGCTTGGCCATGCACGGGGATGCAGAGGCGGCCTTGAGAATCTTCGGATACTTGCAGAGTCGAAAGATAAAGCCCAATTCAATCACATTCATCGGAGTCTTGACCGCTTGTTGCCATGCTGGTTTAGTGGAAGCCGGGAAAGGCCATTTTAGGAGCATGAAAGCTATGTATGGTGTGGAGCCTAACATTAAGCATTACGGGTGTATGGTGGATCTGTTAGGCCGAGCTGGGAGGCTGCACGAAGCAGAAGAACTCGTGAGAACCATGCCTATGAAGGCGGATGCTGTAATTTGGGGCACGTTGTTGGCAGCGTGTAAAATGTACGAGGATACTGATATAGGAGAAAGAGCTGCTCGAAATCTGGCTATGGTGGAACCATCACACGGTCCGAGTAGAGTGCTGCTGTCTAACCTTTATGCAGACGCAGGCAGGTGGGACGATGCTTTCCTCGTGCGGACAGCAATGCAAAACAATAACCTTGCAAGATCACCGGGTTACAGTGGTGTCGTGTAATCCCCAGATTTGAACAATGAGAGTTCATGAAACTAAACTGCATTGAGTTTTACTATCCAAATACTTACTACACAGATGTAGGCTGGTTTTTTTGATGCTCAACCACATGAAGAAGAGAGCTATCAAGATCATGGCGGCGTGATGCTTCTCGGGTGCAGATCGATACAAAGGGAAAAGCTCTCTAGATTGAGAGGTATAGTGTTACTTTGGTAGCATCCTTGCTTGCTGCTAGGAGGAGTGAGCAGAAATGAAATAGAAATTACTGATTAGGTAAGGTTATTTTTATGAACAGAATTTGGATTTGGTATTTCGGTTATGGCTTTAGATGTAAAAATACCGAATAACCGAAAATGGAACCGATTATGAGAACACATATAATTCTAGTAAATATAATTTTTTTTATTTTATAAGCCTACAGAAACAGAGTAATACTTTACTTTCTCTTGATTTGAATCTGCATTGACAGTTTGATGTTCACTTATTTTGCTAAAACTGTGCATTAGTTGCTAGTAGTAGTCATGAAATTGTAAACCTTCCATTTCTACTTTGTACACATGCATCTGTTGAAAAAATTAGTGGGCTACAAGACTCCTGTACAAAGCTTTTAGTTGATCTACAAAATTTCCAAAGTTAGAGAACAAAAGTTATAACTCACTTTCTACAACTAGTTCAGCTGCAGAGCCCATGGCACCAACTCCACCGGCTCCCAGCAGGGCGAGCGAGAGCTCCGCCTCGTTCCACCGCCTCAGACCCTTCGACAGCCTCCTCAACAGCTCGACATCCAAATCCAGTATCCAAGTAGGCGTGCATCGCACCATCAAGCCGAGGAATCCCGACACGTAGGCGTGCCAGGTAGCTGGATCACAACCTAGTGAGATCTTCCCATCCAGGGCGCTCGCCACGAATTCCATGTGGCAACCGAGGATCTTGGGCCGCCGTTTTGAAGCTGCTGATGATGTTGATGAGTCGACGCCCCATATGAAAGCCCCGGACAGCGCTGCTAGATATGCCAGCGCGTAACCTCGGAGCATTGGGAGCATTCCACCTCTGTCCCCTTCTCTCTCGGATCGATGAATTGACATGAACCAAGATGGAAGAGTTTCCTTGATTAGCGACTGCACGAGCCCCAGCCCGCCGGTCAAGAACACGACAGAAGCTCCGAGAGATGCTGCTAGCTTCACCTTGGTTAAAACTGCAGCAAGAGAAGCGTGGTTCCTCCCGTTTTTGGATCTTCTCGGGAGGCCCCCGTAGACTATGTCTTGTACGGTTTGCATGAGCAGCGAAACTATCTCCTCCCTCAAGAACATGATGTCTCTGATCGAGCGATAAACTCTCAGATACAAAATCCCCGGTGCGACAGGAGAGATCCCGCCATTGAAATGCGACCCGAATCCATGACCTAGAAGAGCTCCGATCCCACCATTGCTTGAGATGCAGCAGCTGCTGTTGAAACCAAGGATGGCACTGAAGCAGCTTCGAAGGAGCTGAACAACAGCGTCGTTGCTGTGCAGGAAGACAGTTCGAGAAGCAGAGAAGACGAGGAAGTCACTCCAACGCTTCGCCTTTTGGGTCCACAAAGATGCAACTATCGGCATGCATGGCCATGGGCAGCCTGCAGCAAGGGACTCCAGAGCTGGCCCAGCCAGATCAAGAAAACGTTGGGAGGCTTTATCGAGCTTGTAGGTTATGGTGAGGCTCACGAATGCCGCCAGAGGCAATGGAAGTGCAGCCGGAGAACTCCCTCCTACACGAGTTTTGCCAGAATCGAAGATTGAGAACAGGAGAAGTAATAGGAGGTCGTATTTATAAAGTCTTCAGCTCAGAACAATACATGAGATGAGAATCAAATTCTTAAAAAAAACCTGCAGCAAGACTGGGGATATCGACACCGGTGGCAGCTAATATTTTCTTTATCTGTTCCTCAACATTGGAGAGATTAGCAGCAGGACTCGGCCAATCTGTTCCATTCATGAAAACCGTCTTCCATACTCCTCGAGTCACTTCAGCTGAGAAGTAACTCACTATGGTGGCCAAAGTTGCAGGAAGATAATCAGCTAAATCTTTTAGCCCTGTAAGAATGCCAGGCATTAAGGTTTAAAAATGGAAAAGGTTTTAAGTATCATTGTCATTAGGCTTAGAATTGTATTATTCTGACCTGTGCAGAGTTCGCGAGGCGACAATCTTCCATGAGCGCACGCGGTCAGAGCAGCATCAGCCACGAAAGGGACAGCTTCGAGTATGTCCCAAGCAGGTAATTTAGGTCTCAGATAACCATCCTCGCTTCCCGGTCCAGACGAGCTGCTACTTCCGGACGTGACGATGGTCACGGACTGGTTTCCTCTGTTTATTTTTCGGAACATCATGTTGAGTAGTGTGTCCACGTTATGATGAACAGGAGTCCCGTTGATGAGGCCGGTAAGAGGAGAAGCTATGCAAGACAGATGCTGTCTGTACCACACTTTTAGTTTGGGGAACGAGTCCACGAAGATGGGTTTGGACGATGTAGAACTTGCAACCTGGGCAAGTCTCCTCCGGTTTGGATCCTTGAGTAAGTTACCGGATGAAACTAGGTAAGAATTCCGTACTAGTAACAGATATTCGGGAGTGAGCTGGGATCCTACCGGAGGTACGTCTCCTACTCCATACTCGATGGGAGGATGATTAAATCTCCATAGTTTTAAAAGAAGGGCAAAT
Source organism: Salvia miltiorrhiza (assembly GCF_028751815.1). Classification (NCBI taxonomy): domain Eukaryota; kingdom Viridiplantae; phylum Streptophyta; class Magnoliopsida; order Lamiales; family Lamiaceae; genus Salvia; species Salvia miltiorrhiza. Next base: position 2,486,029 of record NC_080393.1, read on the forward strand.
GCATTTGAAAAAACGACGTGGGCTGATATTTCTTCTCCTGTGGTCAGGGTCCATGAGATATTCGGCACACATGAACCGAAGACCTCACATATTGTCATCAATGAACCAGCAAGCTCTGGAACCTGTCAAAGGAAGGTAATCCTCTTTCACTCACTTCCTCAATAATTTCAAGGCTAAACTCATGCCTTTTTAGTTATACTATTTGCAGATTGTACTATTTCATATGCATATTTGGTTTGAAATAGGATTTCGTTATTGAAATGGAAATTTTAAGACCTCTTTAGATAAGTGCTTTGGAAAATATTACTACTATTTTAGATAAGTGCTTATGGTTAATAACTTAATAGTCCATTTGAAATGGGGTCCAAAACAAGGCTCTGAGTTTCCAAAAATTTGTAGAGAAATATGTTCTTACAATAACATACCAAGCCGTGGATGGAGAAAATCTGAACACAGTCTACTGGTGAGATTCCGACAAGGAGAACATTGAGCATGGGAGCGCAGGGTATCAAGTGGCTTTCACTCCCAGAATAATCGACAGGAACGGGAGGAGATAGTAATCTAGTTATAAAATAAAGAATGTGCTCCTGCACAAGGAAGAGTTAATATGTAGTTAGAGGACTCTGTAATTTGAGAGACAGGTGAATTCCCTGAATCTATCTTTGGTTAGGAAAGTGAAAAGCTATACATAACTATCCAAGTAAAGGAATGAGCGAATCTTTGTTACCTGAATGCTCCATCCACGAATCAACGAGGCCCCACAAAGAACAGAAGCAGCAGCTATCCTTTCATCACTTGATCCTTTGGTTGCAATTTCAAAGATTTTTTCGATCTCTGCAAAGCTTCCATTAAATCCATGAGCTCAAATTCAGTTACTTCACTCGGAAAAAATCATTGAATCAACACTTAAGGAAAGAAAATCACTTGACGAAGAGCCATTCTGCAGCTTGTGAATAAAGAATGTATGCTTAACAGGTAACTGATTATCTTGTTGTCACTTGACAGGCACAAGCAAGGCGCTGCATACCTTGAAGCAGGTGTCGAGACTAAAGCACTGATCATCACGGGAGTGAGAGGCGCCCCTTTCATAAATGACGACCACCCAACTTGAGTTGGGACATTGCGTGGTAGTTGGTTGATGCACCCTTTCACATAACCGGGCCACAAATAGGCAGATGTGTCCAAGAGATTTCTGGCTATGCACGACTCAACAATCAAATGATGAAGGCTTCCAGCTGCAACAGAAAATGTAGGTTTTCATTGTTTTCTTATGTAATATTGCACTATCTTTGTTTCATAATGATACTGAATAAGATAATGCATTACTTACAGCAGTTAACTGGCATATCCATCGTGCTGATGCACTCGAAGTATGCAGCAACGTTGATGCCGGAAACGAACATCATGGCTTTAGCAGCAGCCTGATTAGCTGAAGGTATGACTGACTGTGGTGGTGTGAGCAAGCTCTGATAATCCTGTAGATCCTGAAGACTAAATATCAAATCCATACGTCGTTTCCCAGGGACGTGATGCTCGGCTCCGAAACCATATCCGAGCTCATCCATGGCTGTGCTTTCCTCTTCCACGATAAGATCAGCAACTACAAGAGTTGTGATTGACAGCAACATGCTCAGACGAGTATCCAGTCGAGGCACCGGCCCCTCAATGGGATCCCTCTCCTACAAATACAATGCAGATTCACTTATCCATTACCATTGCAGATAACTAATTAACAAAGGTTACGTTTAGTTATGTTCTCACTCTCTGAACGAGGCGAAGAGCAGCCATCCAAAGTCCGAGAAAGATCTCGTGCCAAGAGGCCGCATTAGTTGCTTGAAGAGATTTAACCAAACCTGCAGATATGAAGTCATGAATCAGAATCTTTGGTGCATTTGTATGGAAACTTGAGGCCTCGAACAGAATTCTTGTTACCGGTGATGATTTCTACGGCACTTGTAGCATTCACTTGTGAACCATCCATCGCGTCTTCCAGCAGCATGTCGAGAGGAAGCCAGAGAGCAGAGCGGCTAATTCCAAGACAGAGACCAGCGTAGTTCACGAGAGGTCTGGATTGTAATGCAGGGTGGAAGTCCTGCAGTAAGCTTGGCTTGAAGTAGTGATGTTTGCTTCTTTGAGTATCTGATATCAACTGCAGTAGAGCTTCGGGTCTAATGGCTTTCGAGTTTCTCAGAGACGAGGAGTTTTCGACAAGAAGCTGCATTCTCTGAGTGAAGCTCTCCCAATGTGTGCACCTGAGAGAGAGAGAGAGAGAGAGAGAGAGGCATCATTCATTGTATAGACAGAGAATCAAAGTGATAAAAATGTACTATAATGCTACAAGGCAATGCAATTCATTCCATCAATTTTGCAAGTGATACATAACTCTTCCCATCAATTTTGCAAAAATATGTTCATTCCCACAAAGAATAAGACAACAAGCAAATAACATATGAAAATTTTGAGGAAAAGGGATTTGAGTTCTAACATGTTTTGGCCAGCCAAGTGAAGAATCCTTGAAGTTACATTGTTTTGCAAGAACTCCCCCAATAACTCAATGGCAAAGACAGTATTAACAGCTCGCAATCTCTCATTATATTCTTTCCTCTTCCCTTCAAACATGTCGTGAACGTCATCAACTTCCATATCTCGAGGCTTGACTGGCCATCGAGGCTCGATCTCTGCAAGTTGAAGCAGCCCTTCATCGTCCAATGCCAAGTCAACCAACTGCCAAACGATACAGAAGACGAAGAGAACCAACAACGCACTAGCTTCATTCACTTGCAAGCCAAATACGCTAGATAATTGAAGAATTTCATCTAGTGAAAACATGGTCCTGCAGCAACAAGATTGATCAGCTAAATTATGAACAAAATCATCTAGCATGAAACTTCAGCAGCAGTAGAAGATACGAAATGATTGTCTAGAATTTCCACCTGCCCCAAATGAATAATGCTATAGAAGTGAGCAAATGATGCCTATGAACATGAAGATACTTACTTGTCATAGTTTGCCAAATTTGTGTACTCTTTCAGAGAGAAAGCGTGTCGTTTGAGGAGTTCCAAGTATAATCTAAACGCCGCTGGACAAGAACCTCGATATGGAATCACTCTGTTCAACAGGTAGAGAAATAAAGAACCTAAGCAAAATGAAGAAGATGATTTTGTGACACACTTTTGCTCTACATATAGCAAAAGATGTCATATTTCCATTATGCAGGCAAAAGTGAGAAGAGGTACAGAAAATCTGCAATTATTTATAAAGCCAGCATGAGGGAATTGCCATAAAGCATAGCAATGCAACTTCATGAGCTTCATATTGTTTTGGCACAACACCCTTTAACTATCTTACAATGAGCAAGTAAACTTGACTACTTGAGACGAACACGAGATACAGAGCATAAATCGGCACACCCTTCATTTGCCATTCCATACTAAAAATCATAATCATCATGTGTAAACATGAGGAAGGGAAAGGGAAAGAGAAAGCAACTGCATATGATTGCAAGAACATAAGTACTCTCAATTAATACCTTATGCTTCACAACACAAAGCAAGTTCAATGAAAGAACAGAGTCAACAATTATTCCATAAATCACTAATGATCAGAACAAGAACAAATATTCACTATAATTTGATGCTATGAAACATCACAATAATCAACAATAAATCCAAACAACATGGGACCAAAAGAAAAGTGGGGAACATAAACAGAAAATCACAAATTACAAAAAAAAAAGGTAGGGACCTTTTGCTGGCCAGCCAAGAACAAACAAGATATTTTTCAAGAAGAAAAGTAGACACAGATTTCAAAGAAACCTTTCTGATAGCAATCCAAGAACAAGAAAGGGGGGCACAATCTTGAGAGTCAATGCCTTTTCCAAGAATTTCCAAGCAATGGGCACATTGTTTTCCCAACAAATGTGTGAAACTAAATGGTTGGCTAATTCAATACAAGGTAGGGTGATCCCAGCAGAGCTCAAATTGGATGAAATCTGGATTGACCACAGCAATGGGTCACTGCCCTTTTCTTGGGCCACCTTAGTTTGCCCCAAAATAGTGTCCCATATGCTGCAGCTCATCTGGGTTGCCACCTCCATTGCCTTCTTCCTCACAACCTCAACATCACCTTCATTTTGGAGAGAGAAAGGTGGTGGCCTGGTGTATTGGTGAGGTTAAGTTGGCATTGGTTAGAAAGAAAAAAGATTCCAGCTTTGATTCAAGCAAGTGTGTGTTTGTGGGATTAAAGAAAAGGGTGAAATTCAAGAAAGGAGCAAAGTGCAAAGTGGTTGGTTTTTCAAATGTGAATGTCAAACCCAAAGAAGTGGGATTCAAGTGGCTAATGTTAGTAGATATGGTTTGCCCAACCACTTTTTTAATTAGATAAATATTGCACAAGTTTATCAGTAGGATTATCCAATTATATATGGAAACTCATTTTCATACACATAGTAATTATATATAAAGCCACGATATATTGGTGTATTATCACTAGTAAGTAATGTGCTATTAACTTTCTATAATATAATTGTGTCTACACACACAATCCAATGTAAATTATGTGTAATGGCAATGTACGTAATTTTATGTACTAGATGTTATTGTATCTGAAATGTGTTTGTGTGCGTATTAATGATTCATTTTTTTATAAATTTTATGAAACAAATGTGTAGGTAATATCACATCGTTATCACATTACGAAAATAAAGTGAAAAAAATATTGAAACCAAATCAAATTTAGACCCCAAAAAAGGTTGCAAAATATGTTTATAAACATGTTTTAAGTATAAAATAAATTGCATCAATTTTCTTTGAAAACATTAATAATCCGTATATGGATTTTCGAAATAGTGTATAATATAAATAATAAATTAGAAAGAATATCCAATGTGTTTATTGGAGTATTTTCGTTTTAATTATGTGCTCTTGATCTAGGAGATGTAAAAGAAGATAAAATAAAATAAACCGCAATATCGTTTCCACATTTGCCATTTCGGTCCGTCCGCGATATCGTTTCCACTTCCATTTATAGAAGTAGGGTCCACAAACTTCCACTCACAACAATTGTGGGACCCAATCTCCACTCACTACATATCCACTACAATCCACCACTTTTCTTAAAACCCGTGCCGTCCACAATGTGGAAACGATATTGCGGACGGAGGGAGTATGTTTTATATTCACTAGAATGATAATGACGACAACGAGATTAGTTGAAATTTGAGCCAACACTCTTTTTTAAAGCGAATATGATGACAATAATTAAGATGATGGTAATAATTAATACTCCTATGATAATTCCACACATTTGGATTAATTTAATAGAAACTCATTTGTACTATATTAAAACAGTAACTCCTAAGTTTAAATTGATTTCAAATTAATTTAGATGATAATTTTGTATATTATAGAGAAATTAAAATCACAAGTTTTGCAAAACTTAAATTAATACAATTGTAAAATTAAATGTTAACACGTTTAATTATGTCCAAAGAAATAGTTCATTAACCGACATTAATTTTTTAATATTCGATTTACATACTTCCATTTAAATATGCTATAAAAAGAAAAATTTATGAAATTAAAAATAGATAACTTTTCAATATATTTAATGGGCGATTTCAAATTAATATATATATATATATATATATATATATAATTGCTATTGAAATTTATAAATTTATAATTTTAAATTCTTTCCGTACATCATCTATATAATTTTATATATAATATAAAATATTTTTTCCGTGCATTACACAAAGGGTAAATTTAGTGAGATAAATATGGCACCATGGAATAGTTATAAATAGTAAGAGCTATTGAATTATGAACTATGATTGAATTGGTACCAAATCAACAAAATAGAACATAAGGTTTTCAGGTTATAGATGAATAGTTTCTAAATAAGAAGAATTAAAGAAGGCCAAAAGGCGAAATCATTCCCTTTATATATAAATTTTTTAAAAAAGAAAAAACCCACTTATTTGAGCATTTTGTGATGCACCAATTCCGATGGCCCACCAATTGATAATGAACCCCTTTTCTCATTGGTTAATAAGTTACTTTCATTTTTCATATTAATTTTTTTTTTTGATCAGTAAAGTAAAACTTTTATTGAAAGAAAATGGATCAAGGCATCAGGATTGCCAATCAAAACAATAAAACAAGTTTGAAGTCTTTGGAACACCAAGAAGTAAAAGGAATTCCTAACTCCACTATTTTGTAGGCCTCGTTCCAACTCCAAAGTCTCCCCTTAATCTGTAATACAAGTCTATCAATATCCCAAGCCTTGTCCTGAAAACGACTACCATTCCTGCTTTCCCAGAGCAACCACACTGTTCCAACCCACAAAGCTTGAAGCAGTCTTCTTTCTCTCTTCTTTTTTCCAGCCGCAATGAAAGAAATGAAGTGTTGAAAGATACCTCTCGGATTTGCCGTTTTGATGTCGAGCCATTGAAAGATCTGGTCCCACACCGCCGCTGCTTTCGGACAATGGACGAACAGGTGTTCCGTCGTTTCCTCACTAGAAACACATGCATTGCACCATCTCTCCTCCACGCTGATTTGGACATTTCTTCTACTCAAATTATCACATGTTGCCAATCTGTTTCTAAGACATCTCCATGCCGTCACCTTGGCTTTATTTGGTGTTGGGGCCTTCCAAACCTTTGCCATCTCCAAAGGTAAAACTTGTTGCTCCATTCTTGTTTTTGCCACAATTTCATATGCCGACTTGATTGTGAAGCATCCATCTGTTGTCGCCTTCCAGTTCCATCCGTCTGTTACACCTACACAAGGAACAGAATCAGCAATCACCAACCGGAGATCCTCCTCAAGCCCTTTCTCCCTCTCCCTTAACTCCCTCCTCCACTCCAACCTCCATACCCACGACCCTCCCTCCCAAAACCCGCTTTCACCAACCAGCCTTTTCTTGTTTAGGCTCAAATTATACAATCTCGGAAACACAAACCTAAGGGGTTTGTCTACCACCCACACATCCTCCCAGAAGCTGATCTCAAGCCCATCCCCAACTCTTCGCCTCAAATTATTGATGAACCACCGATCTCTCATTCCACCTCCCTTATCTACAATTTTTTTGCCACCACCCTTTCGCCTCAAATTTTTTGCCACCAACCTTCATTTTTCATATTAATAATTCAAATTGAGATTTCAAAATTAAATTTATAATAAACAATATGTAAGACCTAAAAAACAAAATAAGTTACTCTTCATAACCAACTTGAAATTTGAACTATTTATTTTTGTATGATATAGTAGTATCATAAAATAAGCATCTTTGTACATATACAAAAGTAATGCTATAAACGTGCGTGTGTTGGTCTAGTGACATGAGGTTAATGTCAAAGATCTGAGGTTCTGAATTCGAGTCATTCGTCATACGGTATTTAAATTTTCTTTATTTATTTATTTATGCATTTTTATCAAAAATATAATAATAATGCTATAAATAAAGCATTATTTCATACTATATAAGTAAACATAATTCCTAAACTAAGTCATGATTAACTAATTTGGTAGAAAAATAATTGCAAATTGAAGCTAGGAAGCCGGTAATATCCTTCCACATCATGGATTAAACCACTTTGTTTATTATTAGATTTCAAGAAATAGAATAAAAGTTGATAGTGGTTAGGGGTAGGTGGAGATGAAGACAGGGTGACATCCCTATCAAAAGTTGGCATTCGTGATGATATTGCTTTAGGTAGTAATACAAAAAATGGTCCCTTTTTTGTATATTAAAATATTTTTTTTGCAAATGGATTTATCTATTATTTGTATGGTGTGGCAGCTTTTATTGTTTATACTTGGCTTACACATGATAATATTTAGGTAGGTGAGGGGCAAGTGAGTGTGACTTGGTCATGTTCATGCCCATGCCTACTAGCAAGTGCAAAAATGGGGTCCACACATCACATACTATAATATTTCTATGTATAATTTTTGGATTAATTTCGTGGATGACAAATCTATGGACAAAATAGAGAACCTAATTTTATCATATTTCTTGTATTGGTTAGGGAGTTGTGAAGATGAATGATAGAAGTAAACCCTATGAAGTATCAAGTTGAGCATCCACCTATCTTAGTTATATTTATCACTCAATAGAGTAAAGATAACTTTAAACCTCAAATTATTTATACACTATCAATTATATTTTGAGCTATTAAAAATATTTTTTTAATTTTAAACTATTAATTTTATATCAATTATACTGTCTATATATTTATTTATTTAAGAAATTTACAATATTAAATAAAAAAATTAAAAAGCTGTGTCATAGGGGACTCGAACCCAATACCTTTGGCCTTAAACATTAACCCCTTACTGCTTAGTCAATACACGCACACAAAATTATACTCCCTCCGTCCCATTGATCTTTAACTGTTTTCCTTTTTGGGTTGTCCCATTTATCTTGTTCTGTTTCTATTTTTGGTAATAATTTTACACTACAAACAACATGGGTCCCACACCTTTACACACTTTTACTACACTAATTTAATTCTCCTTAATAACTGTGCCCAAATCAAATGGGACATGCCCAATGGAATAGATGGAGTACCATTTATTTATTTTTTTTTGCTCCGAAAATTTGATGTGACTCGTCGAATGCCACGATTTATTTAGAATTATACTTTTTTTAACCTACATCATATAAAATAACGTCATTATATGTCTTACTAATTAAAAATTCAAAGAGTGAAAAATGGATGAAGGGTACAATTGATATAAAATTGATAGTTCAGGGTTTAAAAAATATTTTCGATGATGTAGAATATAATTGATAGTGCGAAAATAGTTTGAAGTTTAAAGTGATATTTACCCTTATTAAAATAAAACTTAAACTTGATGCTTTGTTAAACAGTACATTTATATATATAGTTGTATAAAATTCTAGACTTCATGGATTATACATTTGCCAAAATAATTATTTTAAATTTCAAATTTCTTAGATCATGATAAATATTTATATCACATAACTAAAGTTTTTTTATTGGCCTAGTTAGGCAGATGGTTTATCAGATCTGGCCAATTATATTGCTAAGCAATCATAAGACCAACTTAACATTGAGTAATATCATCTACATATATGCACATTTATATCAAACTCATTGCATATTAGTATTCAAAAGGTTTGTCTATTGTATAGTTCATGGAGCTTCAATACGACTTTCGACCGGTGATATTTGTAGAGTATTCTATCATAATAATATTTTGAAATAGATATTACGTATACAATGAATAAAATAACAATTATTTGTTGATCTAAAAAAATAATTGAAAGTTCTGTTGTTGTTGCTTTCGCAAACTCATTTGATAGAATGATGGAACAATTCACTCAACAATATGTAGAAAAGCATAAATGCAGTGGAAAAATAAAGTATTCAACAATTCACTATAAGAATCTCTTTTGACAATGAAGATACATGAACCACTTAATAGAATCCCTCTTATTGAGTGGAGTTGAAAAGAATGAAATCTCTTATAATCATATCAATCTTATTGAGTGGAGTTGAAAAGAATAGAAATCTCTTATAATCATATCAACTAATGCTAGCAACAACTAGTTCAAGTTGAAAAGAATAGAAATCTCTTATAATCATATCAACTACTGCTAGCAACAACTAGACTTTGAACGAAGCTAATCCATAATATCAAACAATCAATGAATCAAACCTACCGACTAGCCCTAAGAAACGAGTCTCCCACCCAAGGTTTGTTAGACACACGAGTCTCCCACTCAAGGTGTGCTGTGAGTTAGATGTCATGAACGATTTTCGAACATTAGCTTCTGGACATGTACCGAACGCAGTGAGCTTTGCCTCTATTTATAGATCCAGTATATGCTTAATGGGCAAGAAAAACATGGATGCGTCTTCTAGGTTTAACTTGGAGTCAAAGTAGTCTTATTGGTTTAGCAAATTAACCAACATCCCTACTTTCATGGAAGACCAAGTCTTGCAAGCTTTAAATCTTCTCCTTCCTTCTTTGTAGTATTCGTAGGTATCATGACCAAGTCTAAATTAAATCTCCTCATCTTTTCTTTTTAGATATCCGAAAATATATAAATACAGATATTGATTCTCTCAAAAATATTTAATTAAGAAGATATAATTAAAATTTTATTCAAAAATGAATAAATAATTATTAGAATTAAAAATAACTCCAACAATAAGTACTTATTATATCACGTGATTCACGTGGTTGATTCTGAATAGCCGAATAATCAACTCAAGCCCCAGCCCAAATCAACTAAAATTCAACTCTCAAAGTCCAAGTGTTGTGTTGGCTTTGAAGCTCACTTATATATACACATCAATTATCACTTATTTTAAACCAATGTAATAACTATTTTTTTTTTTTAAGAAGAACCAATGTAATAACTAGTAATTAAACAGGTATAATATGAATAAAATTAGGTGGTATGTTTATTTTGGTCATCTGCTAGAAGAAACATACAAATTAATTAACCTGTACCATGAAAAGGCCTAAGTTGGTGAGACTTTGTGGGGTTGTATAATAATCCAACATTTAGAATTGACATTTTATCTTTTTTTATTTAGGTTTCAACTGATTTGACTGTGTTGCTATCGCGTTACAGCTCTCTTATATTAATTGTAACAAACTGGGATCAAATGGAATTTTTTATTTCGATCTGAATTTATGTAAAAAGGTGACGGTTGATGGGAGCAAAGCACACTAACCTTAATGCCAAGGCAAGCAACAATTATTGTTCTTCTTTTTATTATTAATATTTCCATATAACTATATAAAGGTTAACTCTTTCCGCGTTAGTTTGGCTTAATATATATCAACAGATGTGATTATCTATTTTGTCTCATTTCGTAATTTTTTTTATTTTATTTCAAAAATCTAGGAGAAATAAATAGAGCAAATGGAAAGGATTTAATGGGCTTTTATTTTATTTTATTTTAGAAATCACTAATGGTCATAGACTTTTTAGCAATTTTTAGATGAGAATCTCAGGATTTTTTGAAATTTAAGTTTTACATATATATCTATTAGTTTCTAGTTTCTTATATGGTATATAAGCTAGTGTGAGTTAGTCCTATATAAAAAAAATGAAAAATATTTATTTCTCCTATATATATATATAAATAAATAACTGTTTCCCAAAATTGTTTTATTATAAAGAGTTGGTCTATATGGGCATGAGGGGCTTAACAAGTAGAGTATACTAGGACGCTTGAGAGAACCATGTCGAAGGAACTCGGCAAAATGACCCCGTAACTTCGGGAGAAGGGGTGCTCTCCTATATTTTGATTAGGAAAGCGACTGTTTATTAAAAACACAGGACTCTGCTAAGTGGTAATACGATGTATAGAGTCTGACACCTGCCCGGTGTTGGAAGGTCGGAAGGAGAAGTGTTAGTTGCTTTGAATGGAAACCCCGGTGAACGGCGACAGTAACTCTAACTGTCCTAAGGTAGCGAAATTCCTTAAATATTTTTGTTGTGATTTTAAGTGGTGATTGACACAAGTCACACAAGAACGAAGGAGTATGTAAACTAATATTTGTATTTTAATAAATATAAGCTATAAAGTAAAAAAAGAAACTAGTGGAATTTACTAGTCATGATAAATGAATTGGGCTCAAAGTAAAAGTTCAACCAAACCCGTCAAGCAACGGAGGCCCATTTAAGAAAAAGAGTTGGTCTATATGGGCCCAAAAAGAGTTCAACCGGTGGCCCAGAAAGGCCCGAGCCAGCAAAAAGAGTTTAAAATCGGGCTTTCACGGCCCGTTTGTAGCCGTAGGCCATTGATCTTACTTTCTTGGTCAGGCAGGCCCAAAATAATATGTGGTCTAAGATTGGGCCCGGCCCGTTGTTACTTTTTCGAACATCCGGGCCGGGCCGGGCCAAACCAGAAACCGGGTAGTTGGATTTATGGTCAAATAGCTGATGTAAGCCATGACATAAGTCATATGTAATGAAACATTCTCAAGCATAATTCTTCATAAATCCCCAATTATTAATCTTAAAACATACTAAAATTAGAAAAAAGGAGAGCAAAATGTTGGGGCCTCACTGCACAGAAAATCCCCCAAGTCTGAGCTCAACAAGTGGAGCAGGAAATATTGAAGAAATTGGAGGCCTTCAAACTTATGTAACAGGAGATCAACATTCCAAGCTTGCTATTCTTCTAGCTGCTGATGCATTTGGTAAACAACAACATTAATTTTCAACCACTTTCTTCATGGATCAAGACTTTGACTTTTTCTGTAAATTTCTTTTTCTGTTTTTGTTTGGGTGTAGGGTATGAAGCTCCAAAGTTGAGGTATAGCTTATATTCTAAAGTTTCTTGGTCATTGACTTGGAATATTCTCATTTTATTTTGTTTCATTTATACCTAAAGGATTTGCTCATGCTTTTTTGTTATGTCTACTGCTTGATTTCAGTTCTATTTGTTAACTGCACTTAGCAGAAAGATGAAGACAACATTGGACTTAGGGGGTGTTTATTTGGATGATAGCTTAGATATATAAAAATAAATTGGAATAATAATCCATCACATATTTTGTTGGATTGAATAATTTTAAGCTTGTTTGATCGTGAAATCGTTCAGATAGCCAATCATATACCCCTTAGGGTGCGGTTACTTTGATGGAAAAGAAGAGAAAATATATATTTTCATAATTTTTCCATCATTTTCACATGTTTACTATAATAGAAAATTTTCTTCGAGGTAGGGTGGAATATTTTCCCGATAAGCTCCTTTTCATTTTCTCTTCAATGTTGAATAATACTATCTTTGGGTAGTGGTGTGAAAATATTTTTCAACATTTTCTCATCTTTTCATTTGAAGTAACCATATGATAAAAAGTGAGAAAAATGTAATCTTTTCTCATCTATTATTATCCATCATTTTCAAATGAAAATTTTACAACCAAAGTAAACGAACCCTTATAAGTCACATTTTGTGGAGTAGATTAATTAGTACTATTGTAGCTTGCTAATGGCCCTCTGCATTAACTTCGATTTTCCTAACAAAGATTGTCCAAACTCAACTCTACCTCTTGGTAACATGTAGGAGCCTAGCTGACAAAATTGCAGCTCTAGGTTTCTTAGTTGTGGTTCCCGACTTCTTCAATGGCGATCCATTCAGCTTTGAGAAGCCCCGGGAAGCTTGGTTGGCTGCTCATACCCCGGTTCGTTTCCTTTTTTTATCCATTTATATCACAACACATTCGAAGTTGAAGCATCTTGTTAGGCCAGCTATGAAGTGGAAACATGACCCTTTAGCCCGTTTGATAATAATCGAGCTATATATCTACTTGATTCTGTCGACATTTTAGGACAAAGGGTGTGAGGATGCCAAGAATGTGGTTGCTTCTCTGAGAAGCAGAGGTGTGGCGAAAGTAGGCGCTGCCGGTTTCTGTTGGGGAGGTGCAAACAATCTTCGAGTTCATTGTCTCGTACAAAGCTAGCCGGTGGCTTATTTTTGGTGTTTTTGTTGTAGGAATGGTTGTGGTGAGGCTAGCAAAATTTGATTGCATAGATGCTGCAGTTTTGCTGCATCCTGGCCCTATTACACAAGAACAAATAAATGGTGAAGATTTGATTTTTATTTACCTATTCAATATTTTTGATTAGACAACGGTTTTTGAGGGTTGTTGTCGAAATTCTCGATCATAGACAACGGCGGCGCTAATGCAACGTTGTCTATCAGCGTATAGACAACGATAAACGTGTTGTTTATATTTGGTTGTCTAGTAACAAATTTCTTGTAGAGTGCTTTTGACCTATGGTTGGAAATTTTAGAGGTGAAATGTCCAATTGCAATGCTGGGAGCAGAGATTGACAATTATGCACCACCTGAGATGTTGAAGCAGCTAGGAGAAATTCTAGAAGCAAAAGCTGAGGCAAGAATGCTCTTATTCAGACAACTACTTTTACTGTGTGAGATGGGAAATTTGGTTGTGAAATGGGAAGTTTGGTTGTGCAGGTTGATAGCTTTGTGAAGATATTTCCTGGTGTTGGGCATGGATGGAGCGTGCGATACGACGACAACGATGAATTCGCTGTGAAAAGTGCTCAAGAATCTCATGTGGATTTGATCAACTGGCTTACCAAATACATCAAGTTTGAATGATCGATTTATGTGGAATTTGGAGGGTGTTTTCGCGGTTGTTTACGAGAAGTTTTTGTTAAAATAAGCTCTTAAGTAGTTTATAAACGGTGAAAATAAGTTTGTAATATAATCCGATGTCATGCACATGATTGTAACAAAAATTACAAATATATTTTGAATTGACTTATAATCTTCATTTGTGGAGTGTTTTCTATTTTTCCCCAAACTCTTAAATAAGAAAAGTTTAAGGTTCATAAATCATAACAAATCATGGTTTTCAGGCCCATAACGTCCCCCGTGGATCAGAGCATGAAGTTGACAGATTATAACAAATCATGGTTTTCCGACCCATAACGTTTCGGGTAGACCAGAGCATAGAGTTGGTTCTGATACCATTTGTCACAATATTCTAAGTAGAACTCATCTTCAAAAATCAGGCTATCAAAGAGAGACTGCCTAAAATGTTACTCCATAAACCACATTAATCAGCTCATACTTGATCAACGTGGGACGGATCACGACAATATAATCTGGAAACATCCATCCTTTACTGTTTTTCCAAATAAAATATTAATAATATTAATATGGAGTCGACAGCAAACAACAAACGTAAGAGAATTGCTGTCCATTATAATAGCAACTTAAAGAAAACCTATATCTATTCCTTTGATTTGGACTTGCTCTGTTGCTCACATCTTATTTGTCCACACATTTGGTAATTCTTGTATTCTTATCTACTTAATTTTTCTAGAAGTGTTAGTAATATTTATAATCATTCATACCCGTATAGTCATATTTGCCACAATTTTCCATTTCTTCGACCGATACATAGGAATAATTACTCTTTAAAGAAATCTTATTTTCTGAAGTTCCTGATAGGATCACACACAGACCACACACTGAAACGGAAAATTCAAAGAATCAACAAGAAATCAAATGTCGGGAGCTCAGTGTTGCGAGAATCCACCGACTCTGAGCTCAGGCAGTGGAAGTGGGAAAGTTGAAGAAATCGGAGGCCTCAGCAGCTACGTGTCTGGCCCTGCTGATTCCAAAGCTGCAGTTATTTTGATATCTGATGTTTATGGTAATATACCGCTGCTTTTCTTCAGATATTTGATTTGGGGTTTTGCAAAGTTTCTATCTTTTTTAATTTTCTTTTTCAATCATGTCTGTATTGAGCTTTGCTATTCCACTGTGCAGTTGTGTGTTTTCTTGCATACAAACAAGATGTTTTGTGTTGATTTACTGTGGCTGTTAGCTACTGTGTGTTTTAGGGCTTATTTTTCAATATTGGATTGAATCATAGAGATGATTTTGAGTTTTAATTAATCCTTGTTCAATGGGATTTTTGACCTTTGGTTCTAAATATTGGTTTGGTTCTTGAATAGTTGGTGGTGTTTTGTCAAATTGTGAGAGGAATTTTAAGAAGTGTTTAGTTTCAATTTTTCAACATAATGGTTTATACATATCATTGAAGAGATCGAACTTTTTTAGCCTAGAATACATATAAGGGTGCGTTACTTTGATGGAAAATGAGAGAAAAAAGTATATTTTCATCCATTTTCCACCATTTTCATATGTTTACTATGATGGAAAATTTTCTGCGGACACGGTGGAATATTTCTTCGGGCAGCCCCTTTTCACTCATTTTCTCTCAAATGTTGGATAATATTATCCTAAGATAGGGGTGTGAAAATGTTTTATAACATTTTTTCATCTTTTCATCTCTAGTAAACATATGATAAAGAAAGGAAGAAAGGTTAATATTTTCCCAATATTTTCTTATCCATTATTTTCCAATGAAAATTTTACAATCAAAGTAAACACACCCTATATGTTATTGGATATACATAAAATATGAATCATTTTTAGCCTACGAATCCCATAGTTGGCGAAAATTTCATTTTATTAATTCATCATTTTTCACTGAGTTCATAATGTTTCGTAGTGAATTCATATTATACAATCTATACTTGGACTTGTTTGAACCACTCCCTAGATATATATGCTCTCACTCTCTCTCTCTCTCTCTCTCTCTCTCTCACACACACACAAAAGGTCATTTGGAGCAGTGAAATTGATGTTATCTGACAGATATTATGTATAGGAAGCTTAGCATTGGTATTTTTGTGTTTTAAGTTACTCATTTGGTTTGTTATGTGCAGGATATGAAGCTCCAAATTTGAGGTACTCTCATGAACCACTAATTTACTTCTCTAGATTTTGCTCTATTCGTAATAAGCATTATTTTTACTTGAAATGCCGAGACACAATATCAATTAATATGATATTAATATGGCATTTCAATGATATAGGAAGCTTGCAGACAAAGTCGGGGCTGCTGGATTCTCTGCCGTGGTGCCAGATTTCTTCCGCGGAGACCCCTATGTACCTGATCAGAAGCCGATCACTGATTGGCTTAAAGATCATGGACCTGTGAGTTGGCCTTTTCTCTTTAGAGTCGATCATTTAACTTTCGTTCTTGTAGGATTGAAGTTTATATAGATAACATTCCTTCCACTTTTATAGGATCAAGGATTTGAAGATGCTAAGCCAATTATTGAAGCTCTGAAAAGCAAAGGGATAACCAAGATTGGAGCTGCCGGCTTCTGCTGGGGAGGTTCGTTATTTTTGTTTCATATTTTACTCTCTTTCTTGAATTTATGACCATCTGAATCGAATTTTGTTTCAGCCAAGGTGGTTGTGGAGCTGTCCAAGTATCCTTATGTCCAAGCCGGGGTGCTGATACATCCTTCTCTCGTCTCGGTAGAGGATATTCAGGGTAAATGTTAAACATTTGAGTTACTAATTACTCAAACGATGATCCATAATCTTCCTCTGATTTAATGGATGAAGAAAAAAAAACACGAGCAATCCTGTTATCCGACAATAATTCTACGTTGTCGCAGGAGTTAAGGTCCCAATATCGATACTTGGAGCTGAGACCGACCATATATCTCCACCGGAGCTTGTCAAACAATTTGAAGCTGCCTTAAACGCGAAGCCTGAGGTCAAAAGCTCAACCCCTTTTGCACTTCCTTTTCGTTCGTGTTTCTACTGCTCTTATCTATTTTCTTGCAAACATTGAGGTTGCTCTAGACTAAGCTGACTTGATCAGCAAACTGGTTTCAGCTTATGTGTGTTCATATATTATATATGTCATAAACTACTCTCTCTCTGTATCTCCAATGGTGATCTTGATTGAGCAGGTGGATAGCTTTGTGAAGATATTCGCGGGGTGTTCGCACGGGTGGTCCGTGAGGTACAAAGACGAAGACGAAGGGGCGGTGAAGAGCGCTGGGGAGGCTCACAAGGACATGCTCGACTGGTTTATTAAGCATCTCAAGTGAATGTTGCATCACCATTTTATTGCTTCTCTCTATCTCTCTGCTGCACTCTCTTCTGTTGTAGCTTCTGGAATAATACCAATATGTGTGTAGACACTAGAATCTTGATGTTTGTGGGGGAAAATTAAATAATGTGAGTATTTGTGAATGGCTAATGTTGATTTTTGTGTAATGCTATGCAAACCATCTATTACAAAATTTTGAGTTGTTATGGTAGAGTCTTATGACTTTAATTTACTAATCAACTTCAGATCTTCTCCCTCATTTTCTGGTGCTGATTTTTTAGTGAATAAAAGGTATTTGTAAAAATAAAAGATAAAAGAAAAAATGTGAGATCATGTTCTAGAAAAGCAAGTGTCATGCTTTTGACAGGCGTTTGGTTTGAGTGATAAAACATAATTTATAAAAAATAATTAATTTTAATTAAGTGTTTGGTTTGTATGATTGAACCTGTGATTGATAATTCGGCCCGCATTTAAATGATCAAAATGAGTGATTATTTATCATTCCAAAATTAAGTGGATTATTTAATAACCCAAAATCTTATTAATCTCATATATCTCATCCGCCAAACCAAACGTTTTTTTGGTGGACACAGAAAATAGCAAAAGTATCATACTTTTCATGGACCGATGGAGTATCAATTTTAATTTTTGGTGTTTTAGTTTAATTTTGTGAAATGGTATATAGTTATTTTATACTCACTAGAACCACGCTCTATATATATTAAACTATTTTACTATTTCTTAAATTTAAAATTAATAATAATAATAATAATAATAATATCAAAATTTAAAAGAATTTATATTTTTATATCAATATTAAAATAATTTATTGGCAAAGGAAAATAATACTCCCTTCATCTTTGGAAAATAATTATTGGAAAGAGTAACACTAATTTTAATAAAATAATTAAATATATTATGAGATGAAAAAAAAATCACCTCAGCATAATATTGATAATAATGAAAATTAAGTACATTTCGAGGTAAAGAAAGAGTGTACTATGTACTCTTTTCGTCTCATCAAAAGTGGTGCATTTCTTTTAGACACGGGATTTAAGGAGAATAAGATTGCGGTGTAAATGTGTGTGGGGGCCACATTGTTTATAGTGTAAAATTATTATAAAAAAAATGCACCGTTTTCAATGGGACAAACCAAAAAAAATACGCACCACTTTTGGTGGGACGAATGGAATAATAAAATAAGTAAATAAGGAGTATATTATATTGTGATATGTAGCCTCTTCGTGTAAAAAGTATATCCATCACAAGTCACAATCGATGATACGCATATATAATCTGGAAACTTCCATCCTTTACTATTTTTCCAATTAAAATATTAATATTAATATGGAGTCGACAGCAAACAACAAACGTACGTACGATAATTATTGTCCATAAACTTGTATCCATTTTATCCACAAAAAATTTGCCGCCTAAGGTGCATTTACTTTGATAGATAAATTTATCCATAAAAAAAATGAATAATAAAAATTTATGACTTTAAATATCTTATTTATTTTTCAACATTTAACAAAAAAGAAATGTTCACCATTATAAGAATTTCATCCATAAACGTACAGTATGAGTTTTAGTAAAATATAAGTGAAATAAAAATTTCACTTTAAATATGAGTAAATTGTATGAAATTTATTATTATAAATAAAAATGATATACCTTTTGTGAACGAATCGAAAAAAATGATGGCAAATTTATCGTGAACAGAGAAAATATTTATGATAGCAACTTAAAGAAAACCTATATTTATTCTCTGATTTGGACTTGCTCACATCTTATTTGTCCATACCGTTGCTAATTCTTGTATACTTTTCTACTTGATTTTATGAGAAGTATTATACTCCACTTACTCTGATATTAGAAGTATCATACTTACTCCATTGATGAAAATGATTTTCATACATAAGACATAAGTTTTAATAAAATCATTAACGATATTATAAATAGAATAAAAATATACTCTCTTCGTCCACGAATAGAATCCTATTTAAGGATGAACACAAGTTTTAATAAAATTGTAAAAGACATTGTAAGTAGAATAAAGATACAATTTATTGAAGTAATGTTAAAAGATACTATGATATGATAGTTCAAAAAGTTAAATGAAATTTTTTTTTGTGAAAAAAATAAATAAGTGGAACTCTTTTTCTGGACGGATGAAATAATTATAAGAATAGTGTTAGAACAAAAAATTAAAATAAAGATATATAATTAATCAATAAATAAAATAAAAGTATAATTTATAGTTAAATATACACTACAAAAAAAAGTTCCATTAGTGACATGAGGTTTGGTAGCTATTTTGTGTGTCATAAAAATTAGTGACATTTGATGATATGGCTAATCACTAATAGTTACACTTTCAAACACCACTAATTTTTATGACACGAATATTAGCTACCAAGCCTTATGTCACTAATGGGAATTTTTTTTGTAGTGATAAGAAAAAATATACTAATACTCCCTCCGTCCTAAGGAAATTAAGTCGTTTCTCTTTTTGAAATAAATTAAAATTACTTTTTCATTCACTTTCTCTTTCATTTACCTTTTCATTTACGTTTTTATTTCACTTTTCATTTAACACTAGCTCCTTAAAATTAAATTATGTGCTAAAAGGAAACGTCTCACCCTCGCTGGTACGGATGGAGTAGTTTAAAAGTGAAATGTGTGTCCTGATACGATCACACACTGAAACAGAAAATTCAAAGAATTAAGAAGAAATCAAATGTCGGGATCACAGTGTTGTGAGAATCCACCGACACTGAGCTCAGGCAGTGGAAGTGGGAAAGTTGAAGAAATTGGAGGCCTCAGCAGCTATGTGTCTGACCCTGCTCATTCCAAAGCTGTTGTTATTTTGATATCTGATATGTTTGGTAATATACCGCTGTTTTTCTTCAAATTTTTGATCTGGGATTTTGCAAAGTTTCTATCTTTTCTTCTTTTTCAATCATGTTTGTATAATGTATTGAGCTTTGCTATTCCATTCTGCAGTTTCGTGTTTTCTTGCAAACAAACAAGATGTTCTTTATAATTCTGTTTTTGGGTATGTGTTGATTTACTGCTACTGTTATTTATGATTGGAGGTGAGTTTGCATGTTTATTTTTGCTAGTTTTAGGGCTCATTTTGAGTTTTAATTAGTCCTTGTTCAATGGGATTTTTGACCTTTGGTTCTAAATATTGGTCAGGTTCTTGAATAGTTGTTGGTGTTTTGTCAAATTGTGAGAGGAATTTAGAAAATGTTTTAGTTATAATGGCTTATACATATCATTGCACAGATTGAACTTTTTTAGCCTAGAATACATCTAAATGTTATTGGATATACATAAATAGGAATCATTTTCAGCATTCGAAAATTTCATTTTTTGAATTCATCAGTTTTCACAACAAATTCATGATGTTTCATACTATACAATATATACTTGGACTTGATATATATGCTCTCTCTCTCTCTCTCAAAAGGTCATTTGGAAACTTAGCATTGATATTTTTGTGTTTTGAGTTACTCATTTGGTTTGTTATGTGCAGGATATGAAGCTCCACTTTTGAGGTACTCTCATGAACCACTAATTACTTCTCTAGATTTTGCCCTAAGCAAATTTCTTCAACGTTTAACGCACTCGTGCTTCTTATCCGATAACACGGTTATCGCCTTGTAGAAAGTAATGTGCATAGGACCGGTGTTCTCTCGGGCTTCTATTGCGTAATAAGCATTATTTTTACTTGAAATGCCGAGACACAATATCAATTAACATGATATTAATATGGCATTTCAATGATATAGGAAGCTTGCAGACAAAGTCGGGGCTGCTGGATTCTGTGCCGTGGTGCCAGATTTCTTCCGCGGAGATCCCTATGTACTTGGTCAGAATATGGCTGATTGGCTCACAGATCATGGAACTGTGAGTTAGCCTCTTCTCTTTAGAATATCGATCAATCAGCTTTCGTTCTTGTAGGATTGAAGTTTATGTAGATAACATTGCTTCCACTTTTATAGGATCAAGGATTTGAAGATGCCAAGCCAGTTATTGAAGCTCTGAAAAGCAAAGGGATAACCAAGATTGGAGCTGCCGGCTTCTGCTGGGGAGGTTCGTTACGTTTGTTTCATATTTCATTCTCTTTCTTGCCATCTAAATGGAATTTTGTTGCAGCCAAGGTGGCTGTGGAGCTGTGCAAGTATCCTTATGTCCAAGCCGGGGTGCTGATACATCCTTCTTTCGTCACGGTAGAAGACATTCAGGGTAAAATTATTTGCTTAAAATGTTATATATTGGTATATTTTGTAGCATCCCTTACATGATGATCCATAATCTTTTCCTCTGATTTAATGGATGAAGAAAAAATAAACACGAGTAATTCTACGTTGTCTCAGGAGTTAAGGTCCCATTATCGATACTTGCAGCTGAGATCGATGATGGTTGTCCACCTGAGCTTGTCAAGCAATTTGAAGCTGCCTTAAACGCGATGCCTGAGGTTGCGTTCGTGTTTCTACTGCTCTTCTCTATTTCTTGCAAACTCCTTAAGACATAAATAAACATTGAGGTTTGCTCTAGACTAACCTGGCTTGATCAGCAAACTGGTTTCAGCTAATGTGTGTTCATGTATTATAAATGTCATAAACTACTCTCTCTCTGTATCTCCAATGGTGATCTTGATTGTGCAGGTGGATAGCTTTGTGAAGATATTCGCGGGGTGTTCACACGGGTGGGCTTTGAGGTACGACGAGGAAGACGAAGAGGCGGTGAAGAGTGCTGAGGAGGCTCACAAGGACATGCTAGAGTGGTTTGTTAAGCATCTCAAATGAATTTGCATCACCGTTTTATTGCTTCTCTCTCTGCAGCACCCTCTACTGTTTCTGGAATAATAGATTCTTGATGTTGTGGGAGAAAATAAAATAATGTGAGTTTTTGTGAATGGCTAATGTTGTGTAATGCTATGCAAACCATGTATTACAAAATTTAAGTTGATGGTCGAGTGTAATATGACTTTAATTTACTAATCATGTTTAAGTACTTGAAATCTTCTACCTCATCTTTTGGTGGTCTATTTGTGTTCATTCTTTTTTTTTTTTTTTTCCTTCTTAGCGTTAAAAAAGTGGCTCGTTTTTCATTTTGATCCATCCCGTAAAATAGACAATAATTAACTTTTGAAAAGTTATACTATATGCTATCACTTTTAATTTACACATTTATATCCGTGCCTAAAAGAACTTAGTCATTTTTAGCGGGACGAACGGTGTATTTTTTAAAATTTTAAGCTAATAGTTTATTATTTTATAGTTGAATATCTAGTTTTTAAGAATTAATATCTAGTAATTTATTATATAATAGTATTTTTAATAAAAAGTTATTTGACCATACTCTTTCCGTCCCCCTTCAAATGAACCAAAAAAAATTGTGCGTGTGTGTTGGTCAAGCGGTAAAGGGGTTAATGCCTAAGGCCAAAGGTTTTGGGTTCAAGTTCCATGTGGCACGACTTTTAAATTTTTTTATTTAATTAATACTGTTAATTTATCAAAAAAAAAATAGACACGAAGATTAAGAAATGTGTGATAAAGGTGTAAAATGATGGTGAGACAATTCAAAAATTAGTGTTAAATGCATGATTTTATTTCTAAATTTGAATTTGGTCATTTAAAATGGGACAATCCAAAATAAATATTGGGTCATTTGCAGTGGGACGGAGGAAGTATATACTCCCTCCGTCCACGAAAGAACTTCCTATTTTTCTATTTCGGGACGTCCACGAAAGAACTTCCTACTTTTTCCTATTTTGGGACAATACCCCACCACTTAAAAAATACTCTCATTTTAAGACAATTCCCACCACTCAAATAACATTAATTAAAACAACACAATAAATTATTAATACTTTTTCACAATTCCCAATACACTTTACAACTTTTTCTCCACTCTCAATACACTATACAATATTTTATTAAAACCCGTGCCACTCCCTCCTAGGAAGTTCTTTCATGGACGGAGGGAGTATTTATTAAAATCCTTTATTTTTTATTATTTATTTTCACATTGTTTTGGGAAGTTTGAACATTTTTTTATATGATAAATTTTTTATTTTTTTCATCTATCACATTTAATACATAAAATAATATTAATTTTTAAAAATTACTATGTAAAAAAAATTGCTCAAAATTCGCAGAAAACTACGCAACTGTATCGAGTGAAACGGAACGAAATTTCCAGGTATCAACAGTTAGTCAACTCATATTTGATTGATTTTTAATCCCAAAAAGCAAAAAGTAAATACTCCAACTTCGCAGTAGAATCTGGGAAACCGTTATCCAATTATTAATGTAGCAGTCCAAAACTTCAACGCCAAAGCCGGAGACGTATTTAATGTGTTTTAACTTTTTCCAACTCTGATCATTTCTGGTTCACTATGGAAACACGTATGTTCTAGAATCTTCATCGCATTCTTGCTCAATCCACACACACACACACACACTAAAGTCAAAGGTCCCTTGATATCCTAATCACACACCCCACAATGGAGCATCTTATGATCTTAGCAAGATTTTGGAGGTGTATATCTAGCAATTTGTGGGTTGCAAATAGCATTGTCCCAGTCGGTTAAAGCTCACTATCCTACTCACACACACACACACACACTGTGTGAAACATAATTTCCAAGAATCAAGAAAAGGGCAAAAATGTCTGGACCTCAGTGCTGTGAGAATCCACCAACTCTAGACCCAAGCTGTGGAAGTGGGCAGCTTCAACAATTTGGAGGCCTTACCTCCTATATCTCTGGCCCTTCTGATTCAAAGGCTGCTGTCATTTTGATCTCTGATGTTTTTGGTATGTCCAAATTTTGATGATCTTGGATTTTTAAAATTTTTTTTTTTCAAAGTTCTAATCTTTTTTTATGATGGGTGTTTTGAGTTATGGCAGTTTGTTTGAAAAGATTAGTGATATGTGTATTTTAGGTGCTTACTATTCTTGTTTAGCTGGTAAAGGTACAAGCTTGTTGTTTTTCTTTTCCACTATGCAGTTTTGCATTTTCTTGCATAATAAGAAAACAAACTTTTATTCTTTTCTTTCTCCTTTTCAGAGTTGATTTGATTTTCGATTTTGGGTAGAGTTGTAATGCTTTTGATTTCACCTATTTGATTCTATATATGGATTAAGTTCTTCAAGTATGGCATTTCTATAGATATTGGCATTTTCACATTCTAAATGATTTATTTGGTGTGATTTATGCAGGTTTTGATGCTCCAAATCTGAGGTAACAATCAACACAATTAGCTAATTGATTACCTCAGTATTCAGTCTTGTTTTACATTAGTTTGATTTTATTAGCCCCTAATTGACATATAAGATCTGTATGCAAGTGTGGCTTTCAAGTCTTGCTGCTTCAACTGGTTCACTGTTGTTACATTTAGACCAATATGTAGTGAAATCATATCAAAAATCTTGATGATAAAATCAACTTAGGTCTGTTATCTTGTGCTTGGATTAGTATTAGATATTGCCAATTTAGTTGCTTCTGTCGTTGTATTCATCCCTTCCTCGAACAACACAGGAAGCTCGCTGACAAGGTCGCAGCTGCAGGCTTCTATGCTGTGGTGCCAGATTTCCTCCATGGAGATCCATACATACCTGAGCAGAAGCCTATAACCGATTGGATCAAAGATCATGGCCCCGTAAGCTCTTGTGCACGTTTTCGTATACCTATTATATCAACAACAAAACAAATCACTTACTACCATTTTGTAGGATCAAGCTTTTGAAAACGCAAAGCCAGTTATTGAAGCTCTCAAGAGCAAAGGCATAACCAAGATTGGAGCTGCAGGATTCTGTTGGGGAGGTTTAAAACTTCAATCTTTTTCCCCCCCTTTTTCGAGTTTTGAACACTTACATTTAGTTCCATATTAGTAAAGTTGAATTCAAAATCTGTTTCAGCAAAGGTTGTTGTGGAACTGGCCAAGTATGCTTATATCCATGCCGGTGTGATGCTACATCCTTCATTTGTGACCTTAGAAGATATACAAGGTATAACA
Organism: Salvia miltiorrhiza; assembly: GCF_028751815.1. Taxonomy (NCBI): domain Eukaryota; kingdom Viridiplantae; phylum Streptophyta; class Magnoliopsida; order Lamiales; family Lamiaceae; genus Salvia; species Salvia miltiorrhiza. Next base: position 2,511,521 of record NC_080393.1, read on the forward strand.
CATTTTGAATACTCTGTTTTTCATTGATGTAAATCAAGCATGAGTAGATTGGTTTGTTTCTTCACTGATAGTCCCTCAATTTCTCAGGAGTTAAGGTTCCTTTGTCTATACTTGGAGCTGAGATTGACAAAATGTCGCCACCGGAGCTCGTCAAACAGTTTGAAGCCGCCTTAAACGCAAAGCCCGAGGTAACGGATTCCACTTATTATGAAATGAGACTTGGAGCCAGCATTGACAACATACATAGGCTCTCTCTCTCTCTCTCTCTCACTCACTCTCTCATTGTGTTATGTTTGATGATGCAGATTGATTGCTTTGTGAAGATATTTCCTGGGGTTTCACATGGATGGTCTGTGAGGTACAAAGATGAAGATGAAAGTGAGGTCAAGTGTGCTCAAGAGGCTCATCAAGACATGTTGGATTGGTTTGCTAAGTATCTCAACTGAATCTATTTGCCAACATGATAATGTAGCTTTTAAATTAAAAAAAAACTTGCAGGATTTCTGAATAATATGTAGGGATGTTGCTATTATTGTATCTTGATTATTGGAGAAGTAATGGGATTTTTGTGGAGGATTATTTGCTTGACTTCCTTTTATGTTAGCTTTTGATGTGTTTTTGATTCATTGCTTCTGAAATAAATCTATTGTGGTACATTTTAATTTTGATACATATATGTATATCACTTTGTCCCTATAAAAAAAAGGGGTTAATCGCCTATAAATACACAAATTATAACTAAATTTTGGTTTTCAACCAAATTCTTTTTTTGTCAAAAAATACATAAATTTTTATTTTTTTTTGAAATTTGAGCTGAGTCTAAAGTTTGATGGTAAATAACTTGTTTGTTTGAATTTTGATGGACAATCTGAAGGTACCGTTGAAAAAACTTTTGATATTATGTTTCTAATGATATTTATGTTGTTGAGTTTTGATCATCGGAAATGGTAAAAAAATGACATGAATGTTAATGTCATGAAATTCTATATTTTTCTTACCACTTTTGTGACCAAATTCAACAATATAAGTATCATTAGAAAGATAACGTCAAGAACTTTTCAGCAGCACCTATAGATTATTCATCGGAATTCAGTCAATCAAGTTATTGGTCAACAAACTTTTGGAGTTAAATTAAATTTAAAAAACTTAAAAGTTTATGTATTTTTTTTAACCAAAAAATAAATTTAGTTAAAAATCAAAACTTAAATATAGTTTATGTTGTTTTTATAGACAATACTCATAAAAAAACAATCTTGTTACTCGCATTTTGTTTACTTAATCGTATAAATCTTTTTTTCTTAATTTACAAGGTGAGACATTCTATTTTCTAGGCTTCAAATTCAGATTTTGGCCTTCCTTTTTAATCATCGATATGAAAAGAACTTTCCCTTCCCCAACTCAAAAAGGGTTTGGTGATCTTACTCCTTTAAATTATTTTTGTTTTTCAAATGACTTATATATACCTTTTTTGTCCAAAATATTTCTAAATATATATAATCTTTTCAACACAAAAATTTAAGTACAATCGAATTGACCTGCACCTATAATAGTGTTATTTATACAGTTCGGATCAAAATGTGGATTCGGATCAAGATACGAATCAATGTCTAAGTGTGGATGTAATTCGATTGTACGGTACACCCGAGACTACCTCGCTTTCAAATAAGCTTAATCAAACGCTACGCAACTCAACAATGATAAGCACTTCTGATTAACATTATCCAATATCCACACAACACAAGTTCATCTCACGTGGACAAAATTGTCAATGTCACTATGCTATTATACATATTGAATATTTACTAGTACCCTAATAAATTTTATAAAAATAATACACTTTAATTAGAATACTATTATTAGAAAAAAATAAAGCTAAATATATATATTACTATACAAAGTAAAAATTAATGATGACCATTTAAATGTAGGCGCGCATATATAAACACAATCATGAAAAGATGAAAAGAAAAAATCATTCCACTTAAATACAACTATTGAGAATATATAGTAGTACTATTAAAAAAAGGTAGTTCAAATTAATTAAATATGTACACAGCGCCTTAAAAAGGGCGTTGTAATAATTTGAATTAGAAGGATATTCATGATTGTTTGCACTATAAATATAATCGTAATTATTAATACATTTACTATAAAATCTAAAATTATAATTATGGATTTTCATACACAAACGTGCATAGAATATCAAAACTATATTCTATGTATAAAGTTAACTCGGTATATGTCCTTTGTTTTTCAAGTATAATCATACTAAAAAAAATTGCTACTTTTGTTTTGAGAAGATGTTCCAAACTTTGTAATCATTCGACAACTTTGCGAGTAGTTTTCATTTTTTTGCTTAACTAGTAATATAATTTTATCCTAATATATAGTACTCTCTCCGTCATTATAAAAAGTAGTATTCATTTGTAAATAACACGAATTTTAATATAGTAATTGAATATGTTGTGAGTAGAGTAAGAGTCCCACTTTATTGTGAGTGGAAAACTACCAAAAATAAACTGGATACACTTTATGAGGATGGACGAAAATGACAAATTGGATACATTTTATGAGAATGGAGGGAGTATGTTTTATTAAAAACATATGTCCACAAATGCCCGCTGCTTGTCTACACCGACTCCCTTTCGGCGGTTCATGTTCTCAGTGAGAAGACGAGAGGGATGGATTCCTTGTGTGATGAGTTATATGAAGCTTCCGTCCTTGAAGTTCGTCATATTCGTAGGGAAGCTAATAGAGCGGTTCATTTTTTGGCAAATATTGCCATTTCTGTTGATGATGTAATGAATAGGAAGTTCGAATTTTCCCCATAACTCACAGATATTGTGCATCGCGCTTTGAATTAATCTAAGCTTCATTTTTTTCTCTATTTTAATTTAGGATTATTTGCTAAGTTGCACACAACTTTTCAAAGATTGTAATTACATCAAAACATTTCAATTTTTGTAATTACAGCACATTGTTTTGTTAGAAAGTGACAATGTAACATTGTCATAAAGTTCACGAGAATGTCATGTTCTGATGCACACATCTAATTCACAATATAAAAAAAATCACTGTCACTCGACGAAAAATTTTGGGGTCTTATAATTGTAAAGAATTAAAAGATTGTGTTGTAATTATAAAATTGGAAAAGTAACATTAATTATGATTACAAACGTGATGAAAGATTGTGCCAAGTCCCACAAGTAATCCTATACTTAATTTCTTTGTATCCTAAATAACTTCTTAATTTTCTTCTTTGAATCGTCAAAAAAGACTTCTCTTTTTCTATTTTTGTATCATATTTCATAACTAATAGTAATACATTATTTACTCTTACTTTTCACTACTCTCAACTTAATATCTCATTTACCTTTATTTTCCATTTTTTCAGTTTTTCATCATAAAATTCGTGTTCCTTTAAAAAATTATTTGGAATATATCTCATTTTTCTTTTAATGTTAAAAAAAATCAATATCAAAAGAGTGGCCATCATACACATGCAAATGTAAAATCATGACCACAAATGTTGGCTAATATGTGGTGGCTTCTAATGATATTTCCTACACACATTAAAGTATTTTGAAACGGCCCCAGCTTGAAATATTTATTCTTTTTCTTGGGCCCTCCATGAATTTTCCCTCTGTGGATACAACTTATTCACAATTTACAATATAATGCAATTTCTCATAAGATGTATTTATTATATAATCAAATAAACGATCACTATCCATACAAAAGTGGAAAAATTATATGCATGCAGACGGGATTAAATCCAAAACATTTTTACAAAGAAATTTTTTTAGTGCCTCAACTTTGTCACTTGACCTAGGCCTCATTGACACACTAGCTCATCTTTAATATATTATGTTTAAGTGCATATCAAAATTTGCCGAGCAAAGTATTTTTTTCCGAGACTTGGAAAATCGAATTCGAAGTAATTTTGTTAATTTTATTATAGTTCGGATATGGGTTATGATTATATACATTTTTTTAACATTATTATTATTTCAAATACAAGATGTACATATATATCACCATAAAATTATTGATACGAGTATGGGACAATGTGCATGGTGACACCAAAAGATTTAATCAAGCACGTATGATTGCTCCTTAATAATGTGATGAAAGCATTTAATAATAGCTTAACATTAATTATTTATTCATTTTAAATCAAATTTGAACAAATAAATACACTAAAAATTAATCCACACGAAACGTGAATTCTATTATGAATCTATACATATACGTATGAGAATCAAATCAATTTTTTTTCGTAATGGTATTTCAATCCATACGTATACTATACGTATTAACATTAAATTATTTTTTTTCGTAATTAATGGGATAACAATTCGTATGTATATGTATGGATATATATGTATGAGAATAAAATCAATAATTTTTTTAATTTTAGAAGAGTCATTAGTGCCTCAATTTAACCACTTAAATTAAACTTCATCGACTCCTTAACATTTTTATTAAAAGGTAAATTATTCAAGTATTTAATTACAACTATATAATTCAGGACATGTCGGCTAATAGTTTGAAATATTAAGCTGTAGTTTTGTTTTAAGATTTGTATGCAAATTTAGCTTTCCATTATGTCGCTATAATTCGAATATTGCAATGCACGTCTAGAATATTTAAAATTTGGAAGATAAATGAGTTTTAAGTCTACTAAAGTGTCTCCACTAGTGATATATGCAAATTAGACTTTATTTTGTAGCCAAAGTGAGTTGTGGTCCCAAAACACCATGTTACGAATAAGATATTCGTACAAATAATAACCTCTAAATTTACTCATTTTATTATATTTTCCAAAAGCATTACTTGATGTTAACAAATAATTATATAGAAGTAGGGATAACTGGATAAGTATAATTAAGTCTCAAGCTTTGGTGATCTTTTGAAAATGTTCCTAACGTTTTTTTTTTAAAAAAAATCTTCAATTTTCGAAATATTTTGAAAAATATTCCAAAATCTAAAATCCAACAGCATAATAATAAATTACGTTGTTGAATGCTCACGTGAACTTTACGTGTATTTTATCTCTATCTAAGCATCAAAGTGAGTATAATTTATGTTACGAATTTTGATATTTTTTTTATATTCTCAATATATTATATATATATGGTCCCAATATCTTAGGCGGAAAAAATCCACATAAAATTCATGCAAATGGTCGGCAAAGTGATTCATTTTTCCATCGTGAAATCGACAGTTACAACTTTTCATATAGTTTGAAAGTTATTTTAAAGAAATAAACAAGTTTGAGGATATTTTTAAGAAATATACTTCTTTAGTCCACAAAAATTTATCACAATTTGAATTTCTTTCTGGTCTGTTTATGAAAAAATTGTCACTTATTTTTATAGTAATAGAGTCTACACAATCCCACTTACATTTAAATTGAAATTTTTACTCAACTCATATTTTATTATAACCCGTACCGTCCATAATGTGACAAATATTTTATGGATGAAGGGATTACCAAAGTTCTGGCTACTAAACTTTTTATGCTTATGTAGATAAAAATCCACGTAAAATTTGCATGAACATTAGGTGAGATGACTCATCAGTCTGTCTTCTTAAATTTTAAATTTCAAGATATTTTTTAAAATATCTCAAGAATTAAGAATATCTAAAATATAAATATAAATTTAAAATATTTATTAAAATATCGTAAAAATTAGGAACACAAAATATCCTTGTCGTCGTCCCTTGAATGAGCATTTACTTTTGAGAAATAACCTTGATATATAAAAATAATAAAATTATTTTTTTATTTATTAAGATGAATTATAACTTTGGAATACCAAAAACCCTTAATAGTACCAAAAACCCTTAATAGTATATGTCATTTGAAATAACTTTAGTTGACTCATATTACATTGAAATGATGAATTTAAAGATATTCTAATAATAAAGAGAAAATTCAATCGTACATATTCCACCACTAATCATGAAAAGTAAATATAGCTAGGGCTGGCAAATCGTGCGTGTCGGATCGTTATCGGGTCGACCTGATATCGACCCGACCTGTTAAGGCCAAACCTGAACACGACCTGTTAAGGAATTGCTCGACACGAACCCGAACCCGACACGATTTACTCAAACCCGAACACGACACGAACCCGACACGAACCCGATAGCAACACGATTTAAATCGGGTTGACACGATACGATAACGACACGATATGCTTATAACCTGAATTTGACCTGATTAAACACGAACACAATAATTACACGAATTTGACCTGATTAAAACAACACAATAATAATACAATAATATGTGAATTACATATCAAATTAACCACTGAACAGATTCATGGTTTGAAAAAACAATGAAATTTAAAAGCTCACATAATAAGTCCCATTCATCAACATAAATCATAGGTTGAGTCCAACAAAATAAAAGTCTAGCAACATAAAAATATCGCCATCTAGTGAAGTGTTTCAAGTTCAACAAAATAAAAGTCTAACAACATAAAAATATCGCCATCTAGTGAAGTGTTTCAAGTTCAACAAAATAAAAGTCTAACAACATAAAAATATCGCCATCTAGTGCCCGTTCTTGGAGTCCAATCCACAAATAGTTCTTCATATCAAGACATACTCATCCTGAAAATTTCAAGATGAAAATATAAGAACATATCAGGCTGAAATCAAGTCAATCCAATTAGGAAAAGGCATAAGTTTTATAATTTGTAGACTCAATATAATCTTATCTCAATAATGGATCAATTTGCTCAAACTAACCATCAACAACAATAGTGGAGATCGAGGAGGATTCCGTTTGAGGTTCATCATCGCCATGTAGAAAGTCTTCGGCTAACTCACATGTTGGTACTTCGCTTTTGAGATCACAAGAACAGCAGCAAAGGGAAAGTGTAACACAGCCTCATTTTCGAAACTAAATCATCTTTTTCCAAATGTAGATTATGTCTACAATTTATTTCCATTAACAGTTTAACACCATCTTATTTCCATTAACAGTTTAACGTGGTCTCTACCAAACAAAACAATAGGAAATAATCTGAATTACTCTTTTCTCATAGAAATCTGAAATCTACGAGTCCTAAATTCTTCACAATCCAAAGTCTTCTCAATCTCGAAAATAAATATCCAGATCATGAGAGAGAGAGAGAATCAGAGTCGGAAGACTCGGAACCAGCGAAACACATAAAACTCAGCAAAGCATAGTTCCTAATACAAGAGGAGAATCTCTGCAAACCATTAACACAAATTTTGCAAGTGAAACACATAAAACTAAAGGGTTTATCACATCAAGATCCATTAGTGCCTTCTCCCATGCCTCCTGCTCTTACCCTTCTTCCGACGACTCCTCTCCTCCGAATCAGAGTCGGAACCAGAATCCGACTATGAGGACTCAGACGACGAGAAGTAACTCCGATGCCTCCTCTTCCTCTGCTTCTTCTTCTTGCTCCTCCTCTCCTCCGCGCCGACTGGAACTTTGGGAGAGAGGCGGCGAAGAGGGAGCCGTGAGATTCGACAGTGGGATGGGGCGGCGACTCGAAGAAGGGCTGCGCCGGGCCGTCGTCGTCGATGTGGCTGTGACTTGAGAGTCGACGTCGAGTGCGGGCGGCGGGGCGGGGCAGTGCGGCGGCGGGCGGCGGAGTTGGAACTTGGAAGAATGGAAATTGGAAGGGAGTCAAGGGACGAAACGGGTGTGCGGCGGGGAAATTGGAAGGGATGAATGATATGAAACCCTACTAACCTAAAGTAAACTAAGAAAATAAAAATTTAAAATTTAAAATAAATGTTTAATAAAAAGAATAATATTATTATCGGGTTACCTGAACCGAACCCGACCCAACCCGAACCCGACCCGAAATTATCAGATCCTTATCAGGTCGACCCGATAAGGACCCGAACCTTATCGTGCGTGTTTCTAACCCATTAATTTCGTGCGGTTTCGTGTCGGGTTATCGTGTCGTGTCGAAAATTGCCAGCCCTAAATATAGCTGAGTCACTCAAAAATTCTCATCAGTAAGAAATTTTGAATTTGATTTTGCTAGATGTATTTTTATTTTTTATTTTTGTGTGACGGTATAATATATTTTTCATTTTTATTTGATGTAAAGCATCTACTTAATAATGTTGAGGTCTCATCTACATGTGATATAGCGATTTTTTTAATGATATATATATATATACATATATCTCACGTAATAATAATAAAAAAAAGTAAACATAGTTGTATTATCATAGAAACATGAATAAGAAATAGAAATAATTAAACAGCCCACTTTGACCATAAAGTAGTGGGTGTGGGCATCACACGCACGCATGTGGCACGTGAACATATATCATTGTTTTTTTTAGAATAACATATCATTGTTACTTGTTTAGGATTTTAATTCAAAAGTCTAACTTACTATATTTGGTTAGACGTAATGTGTTAGTTTATAAAGATAGAGAAAGAATTTGAAGTTTGAGAAAGAAAATTGAAAATAAATGAAATCAGAAAGACAGGATGATGAAAATAATAAATCACAGCAGAATTATTTTTATAGAAAATAAATTAAAATTGAGTAGATTAGTTTTTAAAGAATTTATAAATTACTAAAACTCATTTTACAATTTATACAGATTTATAAATTTCTAAACAACTTATAAACTATTTTTATGAGACCATGGGCTCAGCCACACACCTTCGTAATCTTATCCAATAAAGGAAAAATAATACACCCATTACTTAATATTCTCAAATTGTTATCACGACATATATTCTTCTTCTAATATGTTTCTTACAAAACCTTATGCTCAAAACAGAATCAAATAAATATTATTCAAATTTCAATAAATTACGTCTTCCCACACAAGTTTGACCTTACCACTACATATGGAGACGACGACCTCACGTCTTGAATCGATATTCATCAATAAGGAAAATCTTAATTGTAACATATATTACTTCAAGATGAATGTTACCTATCTTAGAAAAATACTGTATTTCTAAACAAATTATTTTTCCAAATCTCACAAAATCCAAATTACAATATGAAATTATGTACTCATCGTTTGATTTATAGTTTTATAAATTATACTAATGTTTAATACTCAACGTCATATTTTGGGATAGTGATCTTTAATTGATCTGAATACGTAGGCGGGACATCAATATCAAACAATATAATACAACAATAATACATCGTCACATAAAGTCGTCAAGCGGAATTGAACCCAAGATCTCTCAACTTTGCTACTAGAACAATGCCTCATCTGTATAGTGATATGTTTAAAATTTATCAATATAACATATATATTTTCTATATTTTCATTTAATTAATAGCTTGCATCAAAATTTCTAGCCAATTAAACCTGGCGTGGATTAAAATTTGCAAAAAATTTATGAAAATTTGAAAATTCGATCATAAGCTTTATTCCAGTCAGTTTTAATTGGTTGAAAATTTGGCATGAGCTATTAAGTTAAACATAAATGCGTACTAATTATATTTATAATATTTTTAAATTAAAATTAAAAATTTACTATTCGAACTATAATGTAAGAATAATTCCTTATTTTATGATAACATGTTTACCTATTAAACTTTTTTATTTATCTATAAATGATGAAGTCTAATTAATTAATAATACGTTTTTCCTTTAATTAATTGACTAATTAGTCTGTTAAAAATTAGGTGTATTATCCAATATCCAAGATACTTATAATAACAAAATAAAAATAAAAATAAAAAAGTTCTATCCATAGACAGGTCTGAGTCTCTGAAAGTATTCACCGTTTGAATAAAAAAATATTTTTTAGCAAATATATTTATAGTTCTGACCTTTCTCCCAAAAATTTGAAGCTGGAAACAGCACAACTCTCTCTCTCTCTCTCTCTAAAGATCTGAAACTATTCACAAATCCACTTTTAACTTTGGAGACTCTCTCTCTAGCTTTCGCTTTGGGTAGTCATCTTCCTCGCCCCATTCTTCTTCTATATTTCGGCATTAGAGATCATCGCCTATTTTCTAGCAAAACTCCCATTTTCCAGCTACAAAATATACTTATTTTTTCAAATACGGCGCCGCTCCTCTACAAAAATCTTAGCTCCGCATAACCCATTAAATATTCCTTGGATTATCGACAAAAACTTGAACAACTCTTTTGATTTCCAGTTATATTTACCATTTTTAGTTGAATATATACTACCTGAGACTTCCTTGGGTTTATATTTTATTGAAGTCTCCTCATTTTCCGATCCAGAAATAAACCTCGAACAGTTTGGATTTTAGCGCTCAACATTTCCTGGTTTCTTTGGATCTAATCTTGCTTCTCGTCGATTTTGTTGTACTTGATGATTTTTGGCTAAAATATGCAACCTGATCAGCGGAAAAAGGTGCTATTCCTTATTTTATTTTGTTTCATACGGCTGAGTTTTGGTTTGAACTAGTCCAGCTTGTTTTCCCCATTTCAATGTTTAATTTATCAATCTCAGCCTATTTGATTTGTACTTGAGTGACATTGGGGTATAATTTGTTCACAAATTAGTGCAAATACGAGGAATGAACATGGACGACACCTCGATTCTTGGTTTTGCTTTATTAGGTTGTTGTGGCCTTTGGAAGTTGTTGTTTCTAGATCTTGAATCTCTTGTGGTTTAGTCTTTACCCCTTTTTAATCTTTATTAGGTCCAGTTTGTAGTTAACTCTAGCTGCTTAATTTGATTGTTGTGGGTATTCATGATTTACTAACTGTTTAATGTTTGAATTTCCTATGCATTGATGAAGCACAGCTATTAACTGTGATTTTCTGATGAGTAAGCTTATCATAATAAGCTCTGAGCATGTGTTGGTTGAGGAGTTTGAAAAAACTTGCAGTTGCCCTAGGACTAGGAATTGGATGTTAGAATTATGCTAGTAGAGAATAGTCATTGTTTTCTCTGGAGATGAATGATAAGTAATGCCTCGTTAAATAATTCATGAACCTGCTCGCTTATCTCTTCCGTTTCCCTCATCGACTTGCCCTTTTGGTAATTTTTGTTCACTAGATCAAGGTGTATGAAGATAACTTTGTTATTTGGAAATAAGCCTTCTCGTTTTTTTATGTCACTATACTAATAAGTTTGCAGGATACCGCATATTCTGAGCAATAATTTTATCCGAGAAGGTTGGACGTGGGCAATTGTTTCTCTTATAGCTTATGTAGCCACTATAATAGTGCCTAGTCAAAACCATGGAAATTTTGGAGCTTGTATACTCTATTGGAAGCTATAGGCCGTAAATATGGAGCTAATGAAAGCCAACCATGGATTGTTGGTTAATGCAGTAAACAGCTTTTTCTCAGTGGTCTAGTTTATTTCTTTCCTTCCTCGACCTCTTATCTGAAACAAGATTTATGGTGTTTGATCATGTCCATGCCTGTGGCAAGATAACATTTTCTATTGAATACGGCAATCAGCATTCCAGGTGGCTTTTAGATATTTTTTCTGAACAAGTATGAATCTTTTATTTTGCAGACAGATGTAGATTTCTTCACAGAATATGGTGAAGGAAGCAGATATAAAATCGAGGAGGTTATTGGCAAAGGTAGCTATGGTGTCGTCTGCTCTGCATTTGATACCCATCTAGGAGAGAAAGTTGCCATTAAGAAGATAAATGATATATTCGAACATGTCTCTGATGCCACACGCATCCTTCGGGAAATTAAGCTTCTCAGGCTTCTTCGTCATCCAGATATTGTGGAAATCAAACATATTTTGCTGCCTCCTTCTAGGAGGGAATTCAAGGACATATACGTAGTGTTTGAACTAATGGAATCAGATCTCCATCAGGTCATTAAAGCAAACGATGACTTGACTCCAGAACATTACCAGTTTTTTCTTTATCAGCTTCTTCGAGGCTTGAAATACATACATACAGGTCATACACTTTTTCTTTTCACCTTTTCCGCACCTTGTTTCCCCTGTTACATGATGTCACAAATAATTTAGCAGGGATTGCTTTGATATTGTATTATCTGATAATCTTATCCTTTTAATACAGCTAATGTGTTTCACCGAGACTTGAAGCCAAAGAATATCTTAGCCAATGCTGACTGCAAACTGAAGATTTGTGATTTTGGTCTTGCAAGGGTGGCTTTCAATGATACTCCCACAGCAATATTTTGGACCGTAGGGCCTCTTTCTTCTTTGGTTTCTGACATGCTGTTTCATTTTGTTTTCGAACATGAATGAGCAGGATATAAATTTCATACTTTTGGAACTTTTTTAGGATTATGTTGCAACAAGGTGGTACAGAGCTCCCGAATTGTGCGGGTCCTTTTTCTCTAAGGTAGATTTCTTCGACACACTGTATCGTGCTGAACGTTACCGATAAATTTTGAGTTCTGTCGTTCATTTTGCTGTGTTTTCTCACTCTCTCTACAGTATACTCCTGCAATCGACATTTGGAGTATTGGTTGCATATTTGCGGAGCTTTTGACCGGAAAACCTTTATTCCCCGGGAAGAACGTTGTTCACCAGTTAGATCTCATGACCGACCTTTTGGGAACCCCGCCTCCCGAAACCATTGCAAGGGTACATTCGCATGACATATTGATTTGGCAATCACAATTTCAAACATTTAATTCTAGTCAGAGTTATTAGTTACTGAACAGTCATGTCATGTGACAGATAAGAAACGAAAAGGCTCGACGGTACTTAAGTAGCATGAGGAAAAAGAAGCCAATTCCTTTATCCTACAAATTTCCGAATGCAGACCCCTTAGCACTTCGCTTGTTAGAAAGAATGCTGGCTTTTGATCCCAAGGACAGACCTTCTGCAGAAGAGGTTAGACGTGTTTGCTGTATACTTTTTAAAAATCGGTAATCTACTAAGTCATGTTTATCTAAAATTCTTCATTGCAAGCTCTCAGGCTCTTGCAGATCCATACTTCCGTAACTTGGCTAGAGTTGAGAGAGAACCTTCTGCACAGCCGGTGACTAAAATGGAATTTGAATTTGAAAGGCGAAGGATTACGAAGGAGGATGTTAGAGAATTGATATATAGAGAGATTCTTGAATACCACCCAAAGATGTTGAAGGAATTCTTAGAGGGAGCTGAACCTACAGGCTTTATGTATCCTAGGTATTATGCTTTTAACTTCTTTTTTTCTCTCTTCTTATGTTTCTTGTTTTTTGGAGAGTCTGGTCTTATTTCACTCTCTCACATGATTGCTTGAGCATGAAAATTTATCGGTTTTCAACATCCTATCTAATCTGTTGACAATTTTGTTTTCAGCGCTGTCGACAAATTCAAGAAGCAATTTGCATATCTCGAGGAGCATTACGGAAATGGAACTGCCGGAAATGGAGCTGCCGCTCCACCGGAGAGACAACACTCATCATCTTTGCCAAGGTAAGCTCATCAGTGTTTATATTTCACCACCGTGCCTCTGAACCCAAAAAGTAGTGGACATAATGAAGCTTACGCATTAAGAACTCGATCAGGTGCAGGCCATGTGTATTATATTCTGACCACTCAAATCCGACACCTGCTGAGCTTGCCAACGATCTTTCCAAATGTACCATTAAAGAAGCTGAGACACGATTTCCTGTCCAAGTCCCTCCTCAAAGTATCCAAGGTATGCCATATAAAGTGTTCCTTTTTCCTTTTCCTTTTTTGGCGTGCTCAACTGTTAATGATGGTTTTCTCAGCAGGGGCAGCTGCAAGACCTGGGAAGGTGATCGGTTCAGTTCTGCGTTACAACAATTGTGGAGCGACCGCAGCATCAGCAGAGGCTACAGAACAGCGAAAAGTAGTTAGGAATCCTGGTATACCTGCTCAATATCTCGTCCCCAGCTCATCTTACCCGAGGAAGCACCCGAGCTGTAAAAATGAGAGGGGGGAGGATGGCCCCGAAGGATCCAACGGGATGCAGCCCAAACCTGATCTATATGTCGCTAGAAAAGTCGCTGCTCAAGGTGGAAACGGAAGCCACTGGTATTGACCTTTCACGGCGTGACACCAACTGCTGATGGACTGGTTCCACTGGCCATCTTAGAGCTCGTCCAAGGTCAGTTAGTCAGTTGTAAATCCAATCTATGTCGAAACTATGCTAACTTCACTAGATTGTTGTTTAACTTCCAAGTTGCTGAGGTAAACTAGAAATGGCTGTATAGTCGCAATCGCCACTTCCATGAATACTTCTCCATGTTCGTCGTCATCGTCCCTTTCAGGAATTCAGATAGCAAGTGAGAGATCTGCAGGGAGAGTTGGCAAGAAAGACTGTGTTTGTAATTTTAATAAGTGCTATTCGCTAATTCGACACTGATTCAAGAACTCAGAGAGGGAAAATAGCCTTTCATGTTGAGGAATATCAGTGATGTTTCTGTATTAGCTGTTTCTTCTGGTTTATTGCTGTAAAACTCACAGCTGAAATACTGTTTATTGCTTAACGTTTAATATAGTGAGTTATTCCTAATTATTTTTCTAGTGCAAACTTCTCCTTTGTAAAATTGTGCTGAATTTTGATTTGTGATTAAAACTACTATGACATCAAGTCAAATGATCTCTAACTAGGGGTGGGCTGTGCAAAATTGAACAATAAATCCTAAAATAATTTACTTCCTCCGTCTCACGAAGCATGATCCAATTTTTTTTTGGGTTTATTCCACGAAATTTGACCTGTTTCTAAAAATGACAAAAAATGTACTCTTTATTCACCTTTTTATTTTTTTACCTACCAAACTTAACACATAAAATATCAATTTCTTAATTTTCGTGCCGAAAAGAATTGGGTCATGCTAATTAGAGTGGATGAAAAAGGTAAAGTGCAATTTTCTTTATTTTTGCTTCTTACTATTTTATTGATGTGAAGTTAAGAATTTTCAAATTCGGGTACACACGAAAGTAACAGCTGCTACAAGCCCAGAACAGATAAGCCCATATGTGACCGAAATTAATAAAATAAAATACCAAATAAAAAAAAATTCCTAAAAAAATGGAACTGAATAATATTTCCAGATAAACCCTAATCTCAATTTCAGGGGTTGAATCCATTGATTCTCCAAATTGGCGGCAAAATCTGTAAGTTCGACTGAATTCCGAATCATAACTTCACATTTTGATTCTCGAGCTCGACCGAATTGAATTCTTCATTTTGATTATTTTGCGTCCCCAATTCCAACGCACTCAATGCTATTCCGAAGGATCTGTTGCTCCATTTCCAAATCCTATCACAACCCATTTTCCCTCTCCCCAATACTGACGAACCCTTCTGTCAATCCTTACTCTTATTCAATATATTCGCCCGAATTGAAAACCCTAAGATTAGCGTCGCGAAGAACAATTTCCGCAACTCCAAACAGTCTTGTTTCAGAAAGCTCCACAAATTCAAAGATGGAGGACTCCAGGAGACCCCCGGTGGTCCCCATTCCGCACCCTGATTCTGCGGGCCGGGCCGAAGTTTTCCGGGCCCTCGAAGCCTCTTTGGGGTCATCATTCAGCTCCCAACCCATAATCCCGAACCCTAACCCTCTGATAATCGTGATTAGTGGTCCTAGTGGTGTGGGAAAGGATTCTGTGATTAACAGGTTGAGGGAAGTTAGGGAGGATTTGCATTTTGTGGTCACGGCTACTAGCCGGCCGAAAAGGGAGGGAGAAGTTGATGGTAAAGATTACTATTTTATGAGTAAGGAGGAGTTTCTGTCGTTGATTGAGAAAAATGAGCTGTTGGAGTATGCATTGGTGTATGGTGATTATAAGGGTGTGCCGAAGCAGCAGATTAGGGATTATATGGAGAAAGGGTATGACGTCGTGTTGAGGGTGGATATACAGGGCGCCGCTTATCTGAGGAGGATCTTGAGAGATAATGCTGTTTTTGTGTTTTTGGTGGCCGAGAGTGAGGAGGCGCTAGTGAAGAGATTGATCGGTAGGAAGACTGAGTCGGTGGAGGCCTTGCTGATGAGAGTTGCATCGGCTAAAGAGGAGCTGAAGCATTTGAAGGAGTTTGATTATGTGGTTGTGAATAAGGAGGGCGAGCTGGAGAGTTCGGTTAAGTTGATGGAATCCATCATTGATGCTGAGAAGGCGAAGGTGCACCAGCGTAGAGCAGCGGTTTAGAGATGCTCGACTGGAATTTGGCGATTTTAGGTTGGTATTGTTCCTGCTTTGAACCTATTGGAGATAGTTGTGGAGTTAATATATTCTATTGTTTACCTTTATTGGTCATTGATATATCATAGTACTTCTTTGTGAGGTTTTTGCTTGTGAAGCTATTGATTTATCATTTCATTGTTGTGAATAGTGTTTGGATCACATTTTAGTATCACCATTTCTAATCAAATATCTTATTGCTGACTGGGATGATAGCTGCCATTATAGGTTGATTTAGTTGCTTCATCATGTGTCAATATAACTTGGTGGTTGTTTTTTAGGCTTATGGAGATTCTTTGTACTTATCTTTCAATAAAAGTAGTGCTATGAAGATTTTGGTTAGAAAAGCCTATAATATTTCAATTTTGGGCCAAAGATTATGATTTTTTTCATATAAGAGAGACTAGAAAGTAGTAAGAAATTGAGTGATGCCACAGAAAGTAAGGTTGCTTCACTTCTTGAATTTCGAGTCTATGAAACTATGTGAATGTGAGTAGAAATTTAGAAAGATGGCCTCGTCTACATTGTAATGTGAATCTTGAAATGCCTCTTTATTTCTAGGGCTGATTTTAATTCTTTAATGTTGTTTCTTGAAGGCGATGAAGGTTGTGTCTTTTGATGGAGCTAACAGTTTTGAGAAAATAAAGGGACAATTTTGCAGTTCTCTAATCTGGGATTATCTTCTTGCTATATCAACTTCATCATGGAAATGCGCGGTTTCAAAAGGGAACACTTACCGACCATAGAAAAAGGGGGAAAAACGCCTAGACGACTCATGACAACATGGAACTGTAAGCTTTCTGATGCATTAGATTTACAGTTCTTCAAGAATAAAGTAGTTATTGATGCTGGGATTTCCCCTTCCTTTTGTATGCTTCAAATTGTGCAAAGGTGTATGACTTTGAAAGAGATCATCAAAACAAGAAAACTGTGAGTAAATTTGATGCCTTCTGAGTTTTACTGCAACTCTTACTTTGTTATGAAATTGCATGTTTTTGAGTTGGTAGATGCATGAAATTGATTTGTTTATCCTATAGAAAAATGTATGCAAAATACTTAAAATTTGTTCTAGTAAGTCCTTGTACTACTTGTGTTTTATAATTTCGTGTAATTTGTATAACAATATTATTTACATTGTTACACGAATATTTGTTACACAAAAACTTCATGTAAATCATGTAAAATAATAAGGGCAAAATAGTAACATAGACTACAATGTCTATAATTTTATTTACATGACTATAATTTTCTTTTACTAAATGGCATGAACTATTAACTTTACAAGTTTCCTGTGAGAAGAATTAGGTTAGCCATAGTTCTTTGCAAATTTGCTCTTGTAATTAAATGTACATTTTCTTGAGAGAATTCTCAACAATGGACTAAATCTTAGACAAGATCAAGTTGGTGAAATTTTATTTTTTCCAATGTTTAATGATTATTTGCATCCTTGATCGTTTCAAGACTTGGAAGTGTGGCAATTGATTAAATCATTATTTTTTTAAAAGATGAATTCATTTTTTTTAAAGATGTTTATCTATTATATGGTAATATCCACATAATTTAATAACTATATCTTTCCATAATTGTACTTGTAATTATTGCCAACTAAATCGATACAGACAAGCAATAAACCTTAACACACACCACAAATATAATAAGCTCTTGGCCTACAAAAAATTCTGGAAACGTCTTTGATCCAAACTTAAATAAAAATTTAAATACAAATGAATGTCACGGCGTCATTTTCTTGTACTCAAAGAAATAAATAAGTAAATGAGAGGCAAAAGACCCATATCTAAAGCAGCCTTTAGCTTCACACAAAAAGACTTGTGTTATCCAATCGTAGAAGCCATGGCCAAATAATTTACTAATAAAATTACACTAGTATTATTATTAATATTATTATTACTTAATCTTAGCAAGAATTCATAAATCAAAGAATTAGTCTATAATTGGATGAGTACAGACAGCCTAATCCATGATTATAAGATATAATAATATAATTTCAAGTTGTCATGGCTTAGATGTGAAGAAGTACTAACTAAAGAAATATATCCTTCAAATATATATATATATATATATATATATATATAAATAAAGAAATATGACAAACATTCTCGTAATCTTAAACTAACGTACACCCAAAATTAGTTGACTTCTGCTGGAATAATTTTATGAATTTGAACGTTTATACAGAAAACAAAAAATAAAATGTTCAGAAAAATAGTTACTGCTTAAGCCAATAACATGGATTACATTAAATCGATATTTTTAGAAATTACTTTACTAATATTAGGGGCCAAATAGTTACTGCTTAAGCCAATAATAATTTGATTAGACACATTTATTTAGTCACAGAATTTGGCAACAGCGCTCCATTATAACAACACGTTAAGCTATTGACGATGTCTTATTGTTTCATGATTTAAGGAGAAATAGGAAATAATACACATTATATAGTATATTACAAAGCATTTTTGGAAGTGTGGAGTCAATTACACATAACTTCACATGCAAATTGATTTGACTTGACTGTGTTATACCTTCTGGATTATTTTTAAGTTTAGGATTTTCTTATCTTAATTATAAGTGAATTTTTCATTAGATTTTGGATTCTTGTGATACCTTACAAACATTGATTTTTTTCTTCTTCCCCGAATTGGTAAAATTCCATCTGCAAAATTCTATTCGTTTCTTTAGAATCAAATATGATATCTAATCATTATATTACATGTATATAATCAATTAAAACACCGTGAAAAAAATTCCATGTTTTGTATGATGGGATTTTTGAAGAGCATTTCGTACTATACCATTAATATGGTATGTGATTCTACTAATAAATATAACAAATAAATCAATATAACTCATGAATAATCGTAGTCAATTAATATGATGAAAATCTTGCCCCTTCGAGATTCAAACCAGACCAAAATGTGACTTATTTATAAAAATTATTGATTTATTCGCGTACGTATAAAACAATATTTTAGGCTTGTATGATGCTCGATAAAAACTATTTTCTAAGAAAATTTGTTATTGACAACTTTAAATTTTAAATCATCATCTAACTTTTTTTTCCCCCACAATCGATTGCTAGTATCCTCGTTATTTTGAAGAATATGCATAAAATATCCCTTAATACAAGAGACATGCATGAAGCGATCACAAACAAAACAATCAAACATCTTATTATATTTCTTTGAAGAAATCAACTAGGAGTATTTTTTTAATAGCTTGTGCAACGATTAATTACAAATAATGAACAAACAACTAACAACAAAATTAAGCAAATAAAACAAAAATTATAATTAAAGCATAAAAAACGCGGCTTAACAGTTTTCTTTCCTTATTTCAAATGTATGTTATTCCGAAAACGTGCACTCTAAGCTCAATCACATTTCTTCCTATCTACACACATACATACATATATATGCAACCTTAATCCATCTACGTAACATAATTATTTCATTTCATTCCCAAAATTCAACCAAAAAAATAAATATCAACTTCAAATCCTTTGTTAAATCATTGATTATACAATGAATGACAAATCTTCACCAAGAGAGAGCCAAGGCAGCGTTCATCTCCAGATTTTCGAGCTCAACACCGCAAGCAGCCTCGAGCCCCAAGGCGGCGGCACCGCCGCCGCCGACTCGGCTCGGGCGCCGGAGAAGCAGCTGACCCTCTTCGCCCTCCGCCTCGCCGTGCTCGAGAAAACGGCCTCGGGCATCGGCACGCTGGGCTTCATCTGGGCCACCGTGGTCCTCCTCGGCGGCTTCGCCATCACCCTCGACAAGACGGACTTCTGGTTCATCACCATCATCCTCCTCATCGAGGGCACCCGCATCTTCAGCCGCAGCCACGAGCTCGAGCTCCAGCACCAGGCCACCTGGTCCCTCACCGAGGCCGGCATCACCATCAGGTCCGGCTCCAACCTCCTCATCAACACCGTGAGGTCCGCCTTCACCAGATCAGTAGGTATCACCGTGCATCGCACAAGGGAACCAGCACTCAGCCGCCCCATCACGCGGACGTGGACGAGCTCGGAGGTGCCGCTGCTCTCCTACGGGAGGTGGATGTTCATATCGAGGAACGTCAGCAGAGTGCTCCACTGGCTGCAGCTCGCCTCCGCCGTGTCGTGCGTGGCGCTGTCGATGATCAAGCTCGTCCACCGCGACTTCGGCGAGATGGAGAAGGACAATGCCGATAAGAGGAATCGGGAATCGGCGTTGATCATTTTCTACTCTCTCGCGCTAGCTGAAGCTCTGCTTTTCCTCCTCGAGAAGGCTTATTGGGAGTGGAAGCTCAGCTTCGATTCTCTGCTGGAATCTGTGAATAAAGAGTGTGAGTTGGGAGATTCCGGTTTGATCTCAATCCGTAGATTCTTCTACGACGCGTATTCGAAATGCGTAAACGGCAGCGTTTTCGACGGATTGAAGATGGACATGGTTTCCTTCGCTATGGAGCTTCTCAGCTCCAATTCCCCCGATGAGCAGCTCATCGGGGCGAGGATCTTGAGAAGATTCGCGACGAGCTCGCGATTCTCTCAAGATACTCTGCAGAAGATCGGGATCAATCTGGGGGTGGTGGAGAGGCTCGTGGAGATGTTGAACTGGAAGGATATAGAAGAGGAGGAAATTAGGTATTCCGCCGCGGAGATTCTGTCCAATTTAGCTAGCAAGAGGCACAACTCGCTGCGAATCGCCGGGATCGCCGGCGCGCTCGAGTCGATCTCCAGCTTGCTGCGTCGCAGCCGCGGACACGGTGGCGTGAGCGATCAGATATCGGAGAAGAGAGCCATGCTGATGAGGCGGAAGTGGTCGTTCAACAATTTAGGGCTGGAGATTTTGAAAAAGCTAGCTCGCGATCACGACATCTGCGGCAAAATCGGGAACACGAAGGGGCTGCTGGCGAAGATCGTGGAGTTCCTCCACGCCGACGAGGAGCTGCTGAGGGGGCCGGCGTCGGAGATCGTGACGGTGAAGCGGTCGCTACAGGTGGTGAAGATGCTGGCGGCGGCGGGGAGGGAGCTGAGGAGGGAGATCTCGGAGATGGTGCTGACGATCGGGTATATAAGAGATGTGTTGAGGTATGGAGATCGGCATCCGGAGCTGCAGATTTTGGGGATTGAGATACTGACGAGCTTGGCGGTGGAGGAGGATGCGACGGAGAGGATTGGGGGCACGGGAGGGGTGGTGAGGGAGCTGTTTAATATCTTTTTCAAGGAGGGGGCGGCGGCGGAGGAGCTTCGCGGTGCGGCTGGGGAGGCCATAGCGATGCTGGCGTTGGAGAGTGAGAACACGTGCAGAGGGATGCTGAAGCTGAGGATGAAGGAGCGGCTGATCGCGGCGGTGGAGTCGCCGCTGCTTCGGGTGAATGCGGCGAGGATTTTGAGGAATCTGTGTGCTTACAGTGGGAATGACTGCTTTCACCACCTAAAAGAACTAACCGCCGCTGCACCAACTGTGAGTATATGATTGTGATTTAAATTTTCCCTCCTTCATGTTCGTCTTTTTTTTTTTTTTTTGACGCGATTATTTAAAAAAAAATAAAATTATAGTAATATAAATGTTTATAAAATTATGTGAACCTATATTTATTATAGAAACATTAATTATTCAAAAAAGAAATATACCAAGACAAATAATATAATATAAAAAGGAAGCATGCTAAGTAAAGTGGGAGGAAGAGAGTAGAAATTTGTGCATGTGTGACACATGTCTCTCTCTTATATTTATTATTTTAATAGTAATATTTTTCATAATAATATATTTATTATTTTAATAGTAATATTTTAAATTTCATTTTTTATTATAGTATTAATGTATTATGATGTATGTTATGTATGTCCATGAAAATTATAATCTTATTACTACTTTCGTCTATCCACAAAAATTATATGCTCCCTCCGTCTCACTTATCTTGATACATTTGCTTTAGGTACGAAAATTAAAAATAAAAGGTCAAGAGTGTAAAGTGAGTAGGGTCCACTTATTTTATGTGTGTAGAGATGGTAGGGACTATAAACTATTTTTGAAAAATGTCATTATAAATGTGACAAACTAAAAAGAAAAGTGTACCAAGATAAGTGAGACGAAAGAGTATATTTTTTAAAATTTATCATTTATATTTTAAATTTCATTTTTTGAATTTCGAAGTAAGACGGGTGTATAAATCCTAGCTCCAAACTGGAAAAGTTGAGACATAACTGAAACCCTTCGGAAACCAATCTGATTTGCAATAAGGTTCAAGGTTTAGGATTTCAATTGCACTCTAGATCTCTTTTAATATTTCCTCATTCCACAAAAAATAGTTTATTTTTGTCATTTTAGAACGTACCCAGAAATTCCTCTCTTTTCATTTTTGAAAATTTTCTGTCATCACTCATTTATCCGCTCACAATACAATTAATTAATTATTATTATTAATAATATTTTTTAATTGGAGCATATTCTCCACCCACAATACACTCAACTATTTTTTATTAAAACGTGTCCCGTCTCCTTCTATGATTATTTTATGTGGACGCAGGGAGTATATCTTTCTTTGGAATCAATCAATCAATCGAAACTCATTAATTGATTGCAGATTCTTGAAGCCATAATGAGAGAGGAGGGGAAGCTGCAGGAGGTGATGATGGGGGCAGCGTCGTGCATGTTCAAGTTGATGGATAAGGAAGAATCAAGAAGCATGTTCGAGAGAGTTGGGGTTAGGGAGCGTGAGCTCGCGAATCGAGTGGTGTGGACGCTCGACAGGTACGAGCAGCCATGCATAAAGGTCCCCAGCATGCGAAGGTACGCCATAGAGCTGGCGATGTGGATGATGAGAGAGGAGAGGGGGAGTGCGAGGGTTTTCCGAGGCCTCGGGATGGCGAGGAGGCTGGAGTCGGTGACGGAGACGACGTCGGAGCTCGAGAGCTTCAACATCTTCTGTGGGACGGTTGGGCTCTGCAGGCATAAACTCACCATGCATGCGCTCGTTGAAGCAGCCATGAAGCAGTTGGAGGAAGGCTGTTGTGATCATGATTAATTCTCAACAAATAATTAATCACCATTCTTTGATTTTTTGGTGTATATATTTATTTATGTATTTATGGCAATTTATCAGAGCTAGGTTTAATTGTTGATGTGAATCCGGGATGAGATCCAGTGCCTCAACTCGAAATATTTATTTATTTATTTATGGCAATTTATCAGAGCTAGATTTCTTGGAAATGAATAAAACTTGCTGGTTTCCATCTCTTATAGAAAGGCATACACACTTGGATCCGAAATAGCATAATGTAAACATGCATGTACATATGATCAATTCTTATTTATCTACCATTATAATTTATTTTTCCACTTCTATATATATATATATTTTGATAGTATTAGTTTTTTGTTTTTTTTTTAACTTATTAATTATGTTTAGTTTCTGCTGAAATAGAAATTTTATTAAAAATAGAAATTATGTTTAGTTTCACTTATTAATAAATAAATTATTTTAAAATATTTATGTTATATTATAAATAAATAACATTTAGCATATTTATGTGTGAAAGTATAAAAACAGTATAAAAAATTTAATTTAATAATAGTTGAAAGTATAAAAATAGAATATTTTATTATAGAGTGAAATGTAGAATTAATTAGTGAAAAACAATATAAAATTACTCTACATTTCAATTTACAATAGAGTAAAAGTCACTCTAATATAGTCATTCAAGATGCTCTAAATAGTTGGACATAGAAGATATGTCACATAAAGAAGAAAACTATTTGTATATATATCCACATGACAAATCAACCTCAAGTTTTATCTACCAAACATTTTAATACACACTAATTAAATTGTTTTAATTAAGATTAATCGAACGTAAACAAAATTTCTAAATTTACGTTTAACTTTAAATATTATCAATATTATCTAATAATAAAAAATATTATTTTATTCATTAAGATATAATTATAAATTAATAAAATCATTTATTCTATATGACAAATAAAGCTAATTAGAGGATTAATATACTTTTCCCAAACTGGAGCATCAAAGTCAAATTATGTGCAACAATAATTTGAAGATCAATTAGGAGTCAAACAAATCTGCATCACCTATACAAAAGAGTGAAAAAGAATATGAACCATAGTTACAACAAATGAACATCATATCTATCATCATCACATCTCAAAGTGGTAGCAGTTTTGCTGCAAATGCTAAACTATTTCAGACACTCTCACCATATGCAATCTTAATTCCAACCCTAAATCATCTGTTTCTGAAGATGTCCCAACGGCGCAACAAACCGTCTATGATATTGCTCGTCGGGTTTTTCTCGACTTCCACCGTGACTTTCGTCCGGTCAGCCATGTCGACATCCGATGCCCTATGGTTATCCGACGGTGCATCAACGTGGGGTGTCTGTGGGACCACCGGGTCCTTTACTGCGGACGTGTCGCTAGGAGAGCAAGTTTTGGAAGCTTCTGGTTCGGAAGGTGGTGGATTTTGGGGAGGAGTCTCCGGTGATAAGATTGCGCCTTTTGGTTCATCTTTTGGTGCCGGTTCCGGTTTAGGGAGAGAACTACCGCCAACGTCCGGTGATGGTTCCTTCGAGTCCTTCAACGACTCGAATATGGCCACCATCAACATCTAGCAGTTTAAGCAATATCAGCAGACGACCATCAAAGTAAGGAGAACTCAATCTAAAAGCATTGCTTGCATTTACCCTTTCTTCTTCTTCAACATTGCTCGGGAATTCTGCCAACATATCGAGAGAGTACTCGACATATTCGTCGTCGTCTACTGATCCAGGCCCAAGCGAGCCATGCGGACTATCTCTGGGGAATTCAAGGCTTATCATGTTAGAAGTCGACGGTTGAGCATCAGAGCCCCGACTCTCCACCTGCAGAAGAAACACGATCCGCATGATTCAGGTTGTACAACAGAACACTGCATTTCTGTTCATGACCCGATGCTATCGTTTAATCGAGGGTAAATACGAGTTTATACCCTATTATTTCCCCATTTTAACTGATATACCCCAATGTATGAAAATTTACAATGAGATACATTAAAAAGGGGCAACCCCGACTAGCAGTAATGCTAGATCGTCTCCTCTTCATATATGGAGAGAGCTCGTTCGAACTTATATGGATGAATACTTCCCTATAGAAGCTCCATTTCACAACTCAGAAATGGAATACAAGTTTAAACTAAATTGTAACTTCCTTCGGCATTCAATTTGATAGACCACAATCACTTAGTAAAACAGACGTACAAACGATGCAGCAGAAACATGTAAGGAAACTTCAGAGAAAGCAAGCTCTGGTTTTCAGACGGGTACCTCGGAATCAGGTGGATTATCGTTGGACGAGATATCTGCTGGAACCTGGAATATAACAACATACCAATCAGCCATCACTATCCAGCTAACCTAAAATAAACTGCAAATACCGAAATTTAGTGATCAACTCATGAGATGTCTGGCGTTGATTCTTCCTTGCTCGAAACAGAATTTGATAGTGAAAGCTCTTTCAGTAGAGGAATGAAATGTAGGTTATAGTTTATCGACCGAATGTTTCTGACTCCTTGGAAACTGTAACTTACCACAGTCGAACTCATAGGTCTCCTGGAGCGAAGTTGCCTGATGGCATCCTCAGTGCTAGTAGCTGGCGGACCTGAATTAGACGAAACATGAACCAGTGCATGTCTGCTGACTCTGCTCGACAAATGAAACTATAATAAAAAAAAGTATCAATACGATAAGTACCAGAAGGCGAACCCAATAATTCATCTGAAAGCTCCACGTCCTGGACTGTGCTCCATCTACCCTGAAGGTTTTGAAATTAACGAGAAAGGATGTATCGACATCAACTCCAGTTTAATTAAAATAAAAGGAGAAAAAAGCTAGAAGAAAAGCAAGCAATTTACCCTGGGGAAATAATCGTTACTCAAGTCGAAGTATCTACTTCCTCCTTCGTCCTCGGGTGGTTGTAATACATTGTTGAAAAAGATACTAATAGAATCAAAATAAAACTGAGGACGGGGAGAGTTGTGATCCCCCTCGAACTTGATAATATTCTTGTCCCCCTGTGGAACAATTTTATGTAAATACTGAGATAGAAACACAATAAATAGATAAAAAAATTGAAGATAATGGCTGGCCTGCTATTTTACTAATCAATGTTTGGAATGTCTCAACACGAACAAAGATTTGGATTCAAGACCAAAAAGTGGGATTCCCAAACCCATAACAACTATGTCTAGAATCATACAACCGGCAACCATAGGTGGCTTAACATTCATTAAAAAAAAAGTGATGATAGGCCAACATTATCTCTAGAGTGAATGGATATTTTTTTTTCTCAAAATTAGAAAGATCAAATTAAAGTTAAGACCTCCAATTACATATTCGAGAAGGTTAGACCAACTAACAATGTCCGGTGCAACGTAAAATGCATGAGACAATTGTAATGCATTGCTCAATTGCAATAGCAAACCTCAGAAGAAAACCAGAAGGCAACTGTACAACTACGTTGAGCATGATATCCATCAACCAAAAAAGCAAAACATAAAAAAGGAAAAGATTTCACAAGGTGGAATTATTACCACATACGCATCGAAAACACGATCAGAGTGATGGGGTTGTATAAAATCATCTTCAATGGCATGGCCAAACAGAACTGGGACAAAGCAAGATTTTGCAACCTGAAGATGAGATAGGAGTTCCAGTTTGGTAAGTCTAGAACATAAATGGTAAAATGTCGTGTTTTGTTAGAACATCAGGTGATGGGTTGAATTAGTTTTATTTCCAACACAGCCTCCTGTAGGCCTGTTACCGAACCGATTCTTTGAAAGAACAATTCAAAGAGGTCAAGGAAGATACCATATTTAAGTAAAACAACATACATGATTAAAAAAAGTGGATGTATCAGAATTACGGTGGCGCAAGACATTAGCGATTTGAAATGAATGTTCAGATAAGATACCTTAATTGTGTTCAGCTCCATAATGTCAAATTTTGCCTTCCTCTGGATTGCTTTTCTCATATACTGGATGGCAAACTTAACCTACAATAAGAGAAAAGACGACGAACAGCCTGATCAGTAAAAGGAAGAAGGCAAAGTATTTAGCATTAGTACACCAATGTTCAGGTGACATTGGAGTCTAAATTTTGCTCGATAAACTGGTTAGCTTACAGTGAATTTGGGGAGCCGAACTTTGTATGTATCAACCAGTTCCATCATCAAATCAACCAAATCCGAAAAGGGGCTATCCAAAACCATTCCTGCAATTGAAGGATCCTCGGCTCCATACATCAAGCTGAAAGAAGCAAATATTTTCTATGTTAACAAGAGGAGATCTAGCAATCTGAAAGCTAGAGCAAAGAATGATGCAATGATATTTAGACTTTTACAAATTTGAAACAACCAAATATGGAATATACCTAGACAGCCAGAAATGCTGCCCTTTTTCTTTCTTATTCTATAGCAGTATTTAGAAAGCAAAGAAATTTAGGAGCTTTTGGCACATAAATATCAAATTTCAAGTTATCTTATTATCATTATTCTTTTATTAAAGTAACCACAAATCTTCAAACTTTTTAAGCGTAGTGATTATAATGTAATGGAAGCATAGTTTGCAATACAGAAGATACTTGTATATAAGCATCACTAGAAAAAGAAAAAAAACATAATGACCTAGTAACAGCACCCATGGAGCGGCCCCACAATCCAATTAAAGAAACATTTCCATCTGCACGTAGATAATCAACCACAGCTCTGAGATCGTCTTTCTGCAAAAAAAAGACCAAATTTTGTCAGTAATGTATAGTGAGACGTCATCAGGTAAGGAGAAAATGAGCAAAGATGAGATGACTTTCAGGCCACTTACTTCATTCCAACCCAAAGTAACATGCTCTCCACCAGAGAGTCCAGAACCAGAAAAGTCGAGAGTAAAAACTGTGATGTTTGATGGCAATAATATAACAGCAGCTTCACTGGCATCTGTACGGCAACCACTGAAGGAAGTCCCATACAAAGAGTTAATACGTGAACAGAATTGGAATATAGGGGAACAATTAAACGTGAAGCTTCCACACGATATGCTTAGTGTCAAAGAAAAAGTGAGAACCACTTCATCAAGATTATGACAATTCACTAAATGCTCATAACTCGTACCCAATCAATATAGTGTTAGTTGTGCCTCCCAGTCAATACTTATAGTTTCGATATATACGCCCTTTCACCTCCCCCCCTCATCACATTCAAACTTACAAGGACAAAGTTTCAACAAATTTAATGTGTAAGTCTGGACGATGGCATGCAGAACATCAACATATGCAATCTGAGTATAACAAAAAGCAAGGAAATGGCTATAGCTAAATCCAAGAACAGCCAGAGCTGATGGAAGAGGGAACAGTAAAGTGGTAAAATCAAAGAATCTTCAACGGAACCAATTTGGCCACAATGAAAATGAACTTATCTATCATAATCTCAATTACAATATCATACAATTCAAACAAATCCAATAATGCTGATGAAAGGGTTCCAGAACTTCCACCAGAAAACTTCTCCACTTATCAGAATAACTAACCTATTTCCATGACAGTAGATTACACAGGGCAGTGTCTTTCCTTCAGGAGGGACAACGGGCATGTAATGGCTACATTGCAGAACATCTCCTCGGCTGTTTTTAACCTGCAGGACAAACATATCACTTTGTCTCACTAAATGTTTCTGGATTGGGAGGGAAAATATTGAAAGTCACACCCAATACTCGCCTATCAACCACAACATAAATACCAGTTAATTGATTCAATCTCAAGCTAATGAGGAAGATATGAAAAACAAAAGACAAATTGATAAATAGCTAACAAGAAAACTGATGTTTATTCAAGAAAAAACAGGACCCACTTCCACAAAATATTTTAATCGGTCATACTTTTGATTCCCTCTTAAGTTTTCGAGGTCTATCTAATCCGCCCAAAATGAGGAAGAATAACAAATCTAAGTGTGAGCTCATGTTACAAGAAAAACCAGCTGGAAAATCAATTTTATACCCAATATGAAGCCCTTGGCATGACATCAAGAAAGAATAAGAAAGTCCAGTAGCAGCATATACAACATGTATAAACATAGGCAAGTATGTCAGCGAGAATCAATCTAAAGGAAGAATATAAAAGTTCTAGAACTAGCTGGCAACGAGAAAACTGATGTGTTATGATGGCTATACATAAGAACAGCTAATAGCCATGCTGAAGGGAGTCAAATAACGAGAGAAGACCAATCTGGTACATGAAGTATCAATGATATTATTCTCCGATTTGATTGCAGAAGATCCTACAGCCCTCCATGCTTCCTTTATTTATGGCTCTTCATTTAGCAGCAACAAGCTATAGTCAGAAGACTCTCAACATGTAGCATCCTAACCGACCAGCTAGTGAAAGATTTTTTTTGTTTCTTTTTTTTTTTGAGAATAGCTAGTGAAAGATCACTAGTAAATTTTTTGAAAAAATTGGTGATACTATTACCAGGGGGTAGAGTGCCAACACAGGTGAATGGCATGTAAAAAGGTAGAGAAAGAGAGAGAGGAACCAGAGTATCACATGTTTATTTCATCTTACCTCCAAATCTTTCCTCTGGTACCACTTGCCTTTTAGCAAAAATTCTTGATCTAACAGATCATTTTTTGGATTGTATTCAGCTCTGCAATCCAGATAAAGGAAGGCAAGTCAGTTGGTTAGTCCATCAAATAAACTAGAGAAAACAGCAAACTCAGCCATTATAATACTGCATTCTTTACATCTAGAACCAGTTTCTGTCTAATTTATCTATACATATATGCTCTATATCTTATCCTTCAGCTAAAACAGACTGCACTATGTTCAAGAGGGTTTGATGCAGGACCAGAATCCTTCCAAATGCAGGAAAATCCTGACTTAAACAATGCCCACAGAAAAAGAAACACCTTTGAATGCTCCGTCATGCAAATCCAAATTAGGGATATATGCAGTTCATCGAGTAGTTAATCTCATGAAATAAATGAAACTATGTTTAAATATGCTAAAAGGGCATGAACTCTGTCAAGGATTCTTCGTTAATCAAGAGTAAGATGAAGATTTGAATCTCAATTAATGATTTCAATCAAGCCTGCAACCTGCCCTAAAAATTTATTACTCAGATAAGTACAAGATCAAGACTTCAGATTTCAGCTGATAATACACATACACATTATCCTAATTCAGCAAAACGTAAAGAAAATAAAAGAAAAAGAAAAACTTCAGCAACACTGCATTTCAGAATCCACAACCCCAATTCAGATACAGAATTTCGCAAATACCCAACCCACCAAATACAGACAATTGTGAGATCAAAGCAAATAAGGAAAATATATCATATTAGTAAAAATTAGTTAAACGGAAATAAAAATCACATAAAGGTGGGATATACAATTCCCACTAACAAATATGGACACGAAATTCAGACAGTAAATCCAAGCTCACACAGCACATGAAAATAACCGAAATTCACATCAGACTTTGCAAAAGATTCAAACTTGAAATCATTAAACAAACACAAAAATCACTGCAAAATATTTACAGATTTGATTTTTCTCACCTGGGCGGTCTTATAATGAAGTTGATGAGCTGTTCCATTAGAGATTCAAGCAATCAAGATCTTTCCTGACCACCCCTTACTTCTTCTCGAATTATAGAAAAAAATATACCAAATAAATCATGCAATTAAAACAGAAATTTTGATATACAAGTATCTGTGTGTGTATGTGTATCGTCACATAGTATTAAAAAAGGGCTCAAAAAGCAGCACGGTTTATGACGTTTCTATTTCTTCTCAGAAGAGAGAGAAAGAGAGAGACTCGAACTGGAATCCGGCTCTTCTGATTTTGTTTTTTTGTTGTTAATTTCTTTTAAAAAAAGCATGAAATTTTCTGGAAATTACACTTTGACCTTCCAACTTTTGTCAATTTATGTTTGACTACAATTTTTATTTCAATCGTAACATTTAAACACATGTACATAACATAATTTTTTTTGATAAATAATGTTTACAAATACAATACATGCTGACTGGACTTGTTGGATTCAAATTAAATTTATTTTGAGATTCTTTTGGCTTAATTTTATGTACATTATTTTTCTTTCTCTACGTCAAACCTTAATTTTATTTTCATTTGTTTTCAAGTTTTCCTTGATAATTTTGGATTGAAGTGTTTGCTTGCAATTACAACAACAATAAATAAACAAAAAAATTTGGTGGAAAATTAAGTTTGCAGTTGATCTGTTATTTATTAATTTCTCTGATTTTGTACACTTCAAAATGGGGTTGTTTAGCCCTCTTTCCATGTTTTCAGTCTCATAAATGAGTGTTGGGACCGATATAGTCCAATCAATAATATCTTAAATTTATTCCCTTCAAAAAATATCATAAAAACTTATTTAATTGATTTTTCTATCTAACAGATATTTCATTGTTGTACAACACATTCTATATTTCATTTAATAAAATAGCACTTTCTTTTCATTCTTTTGTAGCATTCTCATTTATTTCTATGGCCGATAAATTAAATAAGTGTCACTTTCTTGTAGTTAATAACTCCATAAAAATCATAAAATGTAAAAGACAAAGACTTATGCTACACTTAATAAAAAATATATTCTAAAGAATGTGATAATTGCATGCAAGTGCTTGTAATTGTTTATAAACACATAATAAGTGGTAATTAATAAACACTGATTTGCACATCTAAGATCTATGGTTTCAAAATTGAGAAGTCAAAAGGAGTTGTTACAAAAAAAAAAAAAAAAAATGGTCCCAAAATTGCAAGAGAATGTCAGCATCTTCAACAACAATCTCTGAATTCTCTGATTGAATTTTTAGTTGCTTGGCTATTAATCCCACACCAGCCATATCGACGAGTGACATCTTTATAAAATGTCTTCTTTCAATATCAGTGTCACCCATATCATTTAATGGCATTAAATTATTTAATTGATCATTTTTATGAATTTATGAGTAGAGAGTAATTCAAGATCTTGAAGGGCCTTCTTGGATTTTCTTTTTTCTTTTGTGGGTCCGTTTATTTCGCACAGATTCTGTCTTAGGAAAATAATCTGATTCTAAAATTTTAATCTTTTTGACAAGGAGTATTAAACAAATGGATATGAAATTAGAAAAGCTTAGTTTGAAATGGCCTTGTAATTATCAATGAGAAACTTTTAGTTGTCAATGGCCCAATACTAATAAGTTCTTTTTTGTGGGCTTAGTAAGCTAACCTTAGCTTGGTTTGGCCCAACGACCAAGCCTACTTTTTGTATGGAAACGGCAGATTGGAGTGACGTGCTTTAGATATACTCCCCCGTCCTACGAATATTCACACATTTAGTTTCGACACGAGAATTAAGGAGTTGTAGATTAATGTTTTAAGTGTGTACGTAATAAAGTATAAAAGTGATAAAGTAGAAGAGAGAAGATAATAAAAGTGATAAAGTAGAAGAGAGAAAGTAATACTCCAATTATTACCTTATTTGGAAATGTGTCAAGATTCGTGGGACGACCCAAAAAGAAATACGTGTCAAGACTCGTGGGACGGAGGGAGTATTAAATTATATGTTATATATATAAAATATGATAAAAGAGTTAAATTTTGGTAGTTTCATTTATTAATTTAATTTATGGTAGTTTAGTTTGTTAAGAAATTAATACATGACATAATTATAATTATGACGTATATTAAATCTCCCACCTAAGAGATGGTATACAGATTCCCAAACATTTGTATAATACGTAATGAAACATTTTTTTATAAAGGACCTTGTATTTTAAAGTAAATTAAATATTGAAATGTCATAGATATAACAAAGATGGTTAATTGGGGGAAATTAAGTTAATATCATTTTTTTAACGAAAATGTGCCAAACGACTTCGCAAAAGATTCAGACTTGAAATCATTAATGATTAAACAAACACGTGCCATGATAATGTCCAACCAAATTAAAATAAAATCTAATTTTCGGAGCTCAATTATTGACCGTATTCTTTTAGCATTATTATTCTTACCCAGTTTCTTTTTAAGACAGTAAGAATTATGACACATCGAGTATAGTATCATAAAACAAGATATTTTTACACATATGAGGAAATAAATATTTGTACTACATCAGTGAGCAAACGTAAAAAAACAACAACAAAAATGACAATAATGGTGGAACAATTTGCAGTTGAGCTATACTCTGATTTTGTACACTTCAAATTTGTGTGTTTTTTTGTTTTTTTGTAAGACTTGAAATTTGTTTTATATATGTGTACGTTAAAGTAATATCTACGAGGAATTAACAATTAAATGTATCCCAAAAAATATTTCATTTATTATGTGTTCCTGGAAGAAACTAAACAAGTTGATTTTTGAAGCAAAAAACTCAAACCAAAAACAGTAAATATTGATTGGATGATTACTATTGGATGCTTGGCTGTTAATCCAACACCTGCCATACCAACAAGTGACATCTTTAGGAATTTTTAGTTTCAATATCAGTGTCACTTAATTCCTTTTTAAGTAATAATTCTTGTTTTTTGGTAGTTTTGATATATCTTCACTCTCCATTTATTCTCTGGTACAGTAGGTGCAGATAATCCAAATGCGTTGGCTCTCATATTACAGGAAAAAAGATTCGAACTTTCTTGAAGGGCCTTGTTGGGTTTTCTTGTTTGTGTTTTGATATAATACTTTTTAAAATTAATGATTAGAGATGGCCTTCTTGGGTTTTCTTGTTTTTGTTTTGATATATCTTCACTCTCAATTAATTTACTTATTTGGTGTAGTTGGTGCAGACAGCTGAAAAGTGTTGGATTTCATAGCACAGGGAAAAAAGATTGGACCTTTTATGAATTTATGAGTAGAATAATTCAAGATTATGAAGGGTTTTTCTGGGCTTTTTTCTTTTCTATTTCTTTTTTGACTTTTGGGTGTTGGGGGGTAGGGGGTGGAGGGGTGTGTGTGTGTGTTGGGTGTACTGAAGGGGTCAGTGACAGTGTATACCTTTTATCTGACCAGCATTAAACAATAATAGGTTTGAAATTAGGAAAGCTTAGTTTTGCAGTCATCAATTAAATACCTTTAGTTGTCAATGGCCCAAAATTATTATATATTCAACTTGTGTTTGTATCTCAATGTAGCACATGTCAGAGAGAGAAGCCTTATCTTAATTCTTTATATTATTTAGGTAACTTTCTTGGTGAACCTCAGGGTTCCAAGATACCCAAAAACAAATTTCCTCCACTCAATGCATACCCCTATCTACTAAGCAAAAGCCAAGGAATCTCCTCTTCTCTTTTCCTTAACCTCCATCCATTTTTATAACACTTGTAAACTAGTTGCTCTCATCTCTCTCTCTCTCCCTCTCTTAAGGTACTAAATTATACTTTTTGCAGTTGAGTTTTATATCAGTGTTTCATCCATTTTATGTGCATGTAATGTAAGTCCACTTAATAGTTGGTGCTGAATTAGTGAGCTTACTAGTTTGCTGTGTTTGAACTTTTTCAGTTGGCATTATTTTTCCTTGAAAATGGCACAAATCTTGGCTCCTTCAGCACAATGGCAGATGAGAACTGCAAAGAACTCAAGCGATGTTACTCCATTGACTTCAAAAATGTGGAGCTCTCTTGTTCTGAAACAGAACAAGAAAGCTTCCATCAAAACCTCTGCTAAATTCAGAGTGTTTGCTTCTAGCTCCGACAGCGGCACCATTAACCGCATGGAGCAGTTGCTCAACTTGGATGTGACTCCATACACTGATAAGATCATTGCTGAATACATTTGGTATATATATGTCTCTTTTCATATTTAAATTTTAGTTGCAGTTTACTTCAATTCTTTTCTATTGTTTACTATCCTTTTTGTGGCAGGATTGGAGGGTCAGGAATCGATGTTCGTAGCAAATCAAGGGTACACAATGCAGTGATCTAGTTTACATTCCTCTCTCTTATTCATATGCAGTAGATGAGAATCCATATATTTGTTTACATTTATTTTGTTGTCGTTGTTGTTGTTGTTGTTGTGTTGTGTTTAGACCTTATCGAAGCCCGTTGAGCATCCATCCGAGCTTCCTAAATGGAACTACGATGGATCGAGTACAGGACAGGCCCCTGGAGAGGATAGTGAAGTTATTCTATAGTAATAATCAAAATCACAACCCCCCCCCCCCCGAACCCCCCAAGAAAATCAGTTAGTATTTCCATATATCTTGTGTTGGTTGAATCTTGAATGTAATTCCTTTTGTCTGTGTATTGCAGCCCTCAAGCCATTTTCAAGGACCCTTTTCGCGGTGGCAACAACATCTTGGTGAGTGCAATGTGTTGGGCTTGAGCTCTAATGCTGATTCTGTTGTAGTAGTATGCTGTTTTTTTGTGAAAATCTACGCGTTTTTCTTGAATGTGTGTGGCTTGGAACAGGTCATATGTGATACATACACGCCCGCAGGCGAGCCCATTCCTACAAACAAGCGTGCCAAAGCTGCTCAGGTCTTCAGTGACCCCAAGGTTGTAGCTGAGGTTCCGTGGTAAATTTCTGCGTCTCACACGAGAAAATCGTCTCTATTAAGTGATATGTGTTCATAGCATAGAGGCCTTAGTGGCATTGGTGTTTCATATCTGGATTGTGATCAGTTTTTACTGTTGAAAATTGAATATTAGGTTTGGAATTGAGCAAGAATACACCTTACTCCAAACCAATGTGAAATGGCCTCTTGGATGGCCTGTTGGAGGCTACCCTGGTCCTCAGGTAGTGATCTTTACCACAATATTACGCGTTATGTTCGTGCCCAAATGTTCCGTTTATTGGTTGAGAGAAGGAAATCGCGTTTCTTCATTCATATAATGCTGCTGAAATATCCATTTTAGGGGCCTTATTACTGCGCCGCTGGAGCAGATAAGTCGTTTGGACGCGACATATCCGATGCTCACTACAAAGCTTGCTTGTATGCTGGGATCAATATCAGTGGTACTAATGGGGAGGTTATGCCAGGCCAGGTATATTTCCTCAATTCATCTTTGTTTCATCCCAAACACACACACACACACACACACACATTCATCTTGCTATAGAGTACTAATGTTGCTTGATTCTTGCAGTGGGAGTTTCAAGTTGGTCCAAGTGTCGGAATTGAAGCCGGAGATCACATCTGGTGCGCGAGGTACCTGCTTGAGGTACGCCATTGTTTTTCGTACGTTTCTTGAGATCAGTAAACAAGGTTGTTGTTATGTTTAACTTTGCTGTTGTATGTCTTGACAGAGAATCACAGAGCAAGCTGGAGTTGTGCTGACTTTAGATCCAAAACCAATAGATGTACTGTCAATTTCTTTGATATGTATAACTCAAATTAGTATTAACTATTTATAGGGAGCTGATCTGTTCTTGATCATTTGATGTTAGGGTGACTGGAATGGTGCAGGATGTCACACCAATTATAGGTATTGTTGGGCCAATGCAAGATTAAATCTTTTTAAGTTTTATGGGAGTTGGAAGAAGTGTAGATGTGATTTCTTATACATGAGTTTTTTTTTTGGATTCCAGCACCCTGAGCATGAGAGAAGAAGGCGGTTTTGAAGTGATCAAGAAGGCGATTTTGAACCTCTCCCTTCGTCACAAGGATCACATCAGTGCATACGGAGAAGGGAACGAGAGACGGTTGACAGGAAAGCACGAAACTGCCAGCATCGACTCCTTCTCATGGGTACGCACGTTTGCTGTAAAATACACGAAGTTTGGCCTTCGTCTGCAAATATATCATAATTCACTTATAGTGAAGAAGAAGAAGAAGTTGTTGAACTTATGAATAAATCTGCAGGGTGTTGCTAACCGCGGCTGCTCTATTCGTGTGGGGCGTGACACTGAGAAGAATGGCAAAGGTACAAATCTTGAATGAGAATGAGAATGATCTTGATGAAGCAGCTGCATCATGAATTTTTTTTTGGGTTGTGATGTAGGTTACTTGGAAGACAGGCGCCCGGCTTCAAACATGGATCCGTACGTGGTGACTGCGTTGCTCGCTGAGACTACGCTGCTGTGGGAGCCGACTCTTGAGGCGGAGGCTCTTGCAGCGCAGAAGTTGTCGTTGAAGGTGTGAACCGTGCGACGGCCCAACAGCGAGGGAAGTTGGTGAGACATGAGATGAGATTGGGATGCAAAAATCTTGCTGTGTTTTTCTGTTTAGATCCCTTTAGAGAGGTCCTTGTAAATAAGGGACTGAAAATGAGTTGTGGTGTATGCCTAAGCTCAAAGAGTTCCTAGCATTCTTGAATGTTGTTGCCCAGTTTCAGACTATTCTGCTTTCATTATTGCCATTTTCTTGCCATGGAAATGAAATTCAGACATTGCTTTGCTGAGAGGATAGCATCAAACTAGACAGGATTTTTCAAGTTAAGAAAAAATTAGGATTAATTTGACACTAATTTGCA
This sequence comes from Salvia miltiorrhiza, assembly GCF_028751815.1. Lineage (NCBI taxonomy): Eukaryota > Viridiplantae > Streptophyta > Magnoliopsida > Lamiales > Lamiaceae > Salvia > Salvia miltiorrhiza. The sequence goes on from NC_080393.1 coordinate 2,549,084, forward strand.
ATTACATATATGATGTGATTTTGAAAATGTTGCAAACAATGAAATTGTTTGCAATGTTCATGTTACCACGTCGTTTGCAATAAAATTGTTGAATATTGGAAATTAATTAGGGTGCAGATTCAGGATATACTCTCTTTATAGTATGAAGAAAAAATAACTGAAATTGTATGAAACGATGTCGTTTAAGCTTCACTAAAGCGACACTGTCATTACTAATCCACGCAAGTTCCAACTCATCACTCGGGCGACTGAAAAAAATTTAAAGGGATGAAATTGTAAAAATTGAAAAAATAGCACTTCAAAAATCATGGTAATTAAAATTAAAATTTCGAAATAGTTCGTCATTTTATTAAAATGCTCCTCTTTTCGAGACCATCAAAATTCAGCCTTTAATTTCTCGAATCAAGGGCTTTGAAATGGAGATTTGCTTGGAAATGGAAGTTTGGATCACTAAAAATTGAGTCTTTTTAATTGCAACAAATAGAAAGGTCATATACTTAATTATTTGCAACATTTTAAAACTTCAGCTGTGACTCCCATTAAAGGTGCAACTTTGTTCAAGAAAAATTCTTTTCCTCCAAATGAGGCAAAGACACTCCACTTCATTGAACACAAAGACACTCCACTTCTTTCAATCAAAAGCAAGAGAATGTTTTCTTCACAAAGAAAGGAACATTCTTTCTTTGTAATATGCATATATGTTTCTGTCATAAATCAAGAAATGCTTAACAAGAAGTAGTTGAAAAACCTTGAGAAAAAGGCATGGCTTCTGAGGAAAACATGGCTTCTGAGAAAGACAAGGCCATGGCTTCTGAGAAAGGCAAGCCTTCTAAGGAAGGCAAGCCTTATGGTGCAAGCAAATGTGCAGCAGTCATCTTCCTAGCTCTCAATGGCTTCCTCTACTTCGTCATCGTCTCCATCGCAGCATGGGCCGTCAACCACGCCATCGACAAGTCCCACGACACGGGTACCATTGGATCTTCTTGCATCACCCATGATCATCATCATAGTAAAAAAGCAATCTTGATCATCTCTTTTTTTTTTTTTTTTTTTTTGCAGCATCTGTGTTGTCTCTTCCAGCTAAGATATTTCCAATATACTATCCATTTGGGAATGTTGCTACTGGATTTGTGGTGATAGTCTCTCTCATAGCTGGGATTGTGGGATTCACCACTTCCATTACTGGAATCCACAATGTCTTGGAATGGAATGCTCCAAATCTTCATGCAGCTGCTGCTTCCTCTCTTATTTCTTGTCTGCTTACTTTTCTAGCAATGGGGTAATGCCATCTTGATTTCTTTTTTTTTACACTACTTTCTCTTCTTTCGTTGTTTTGATAGAACATCCGTGTTGGCCTATTGAATTAAGACGGATGAAGTTTAATTTTAAAAACAAATATAAAGAAGAGTACTTTCTTGATTTTGGATTTTCACAGCTACACTAGCTTCTAACCCAACTCATTTTATTTAAAATTTTTCTTTTGTTTTATGTTGCAGGTTTGCATGCAAAGAGATGGATATAGGCAGTACAGGATCATCAAAGCTAGTAAGGAAAAAAAATCCCATTTCATGATTATTTATTTATTTTTAATTTTAAGAATGGTAGCATTGATTCTTGATTGAAATTTTCCTCAGAGAACTTTGGAGATATTATTGATACTAGTTAGTGAAACTCAGCTGTTCTGCACTGTAGCAATCCACCTGGGAGTTGGCGATGTCTAAGACTACAAATAACAGTGACAATGATCGATCTGCCACATGATTTTTTGATATTTGATACTTGTAAAGTTTTAATTGATTTTATATATTTATTTTAGATGTTAAGATGAAATTTTAATATTTGTGGCTGGATGGTTGGAATGGTCATGAATAAATCTCTCAAAATGAATGTGGTTGGGTTGTGATAGATATTGATGATGCGGAAGAGAGAGAAATCAATTAAATTTTAAAGAGATTGGATAGCTAGAGTGATTGCTGATAATAATAGTCACGACTTGATTTTTAGATTCTCACTTTCTTAGTCACAACCTTGTTTATCAATTCATTTCAAGGGATGTAGAAGTGTGCAATTTTATTTTATTTTTGAAAGGGTTTACAAAGGAATGTTGATTTCAACTTATGAAAATGTGATTTGGTTTCATTTGATCTTGGTTAAAGCACGTGATGAATATTTTGGTTTTGTTTCTTCGAGGTTGATTTGATGAAATGTGTTTGGGAGATTGTCGATTCAATTATGAATCACGATTGAGAAAGATAAAATTAATTAATAAATAATTATAAGAATTTGATTCAATACATGCAATATGTATAATAGAGGCAAAAACTTCCGCTCTAATAAAATCCAATTAGCATTCACTATTTTTCTAATATAGTTTATAAATCTCCGAATAGGGACTAATAACCTAAGAATAAAGTATTGAGTTGAAATAGATATAAAAATAAAATTAAAACAAACAATTAATATCAAAGAAATAAATGCACACTCACAACACAAAAAATTAATTCACAACAATATTTGATGGGCCATCTAAATAACTGAAATAACTGTATTCCCCCTCCCAAAAAAGTAAAGAGAGAAAGAAAAAAAAATATCCATCTAGAACTTCCACTAGATTCCTGCCTATAATCATTCATTTCTTTCTTCTTCAATTCCAAGAATTTCTCAATGGCTGACCAAATGAAGAAAGCAGACGAAGTAAGATACATACATACAAAAATACATATATACATGTGATTTAGAAATTTTGGATGTATGGTTCTGTAATAAAAGTGACAAAATGAATTCTGGGACAATTCAAATCAACAGGTTGTGGAGGCAGAATTCAAGGTTCCTATGCATTGTAATGCCTGTGAAAGAAGAGTTGCCAAAGCCATTTCCAAACTCAAAGGTTTCATCATTCCCCTTTATCTCTAGGCTGCACATTACAAATCTTATATCAAGAGCACAACACGTTTCCGAAAATTATACATACATCTTGAATCAACAAGATGTGAACATACATATATTCTTGAACGATGAACAAGAAAAAAGCACTTAACGTGGCTAGCAGCATTATAAAGGACTAGGTAATATGCAGAATGACATACCTGGTTCTGATATGTGGCTGGCATGGTGGAACAGGTGTGGAGACGTTAATGACTGACATGGCGAATGACAGGGTGGTGGTGATAGGAAGGATCAATCCGGAGAAAGTATTGAAGAAACTGAAGAAGAAGACGGGGAAGAAAGTAGAGCTTGTGGTGAATGAGGATCAAGATGCTGAAGATGGAGAAGAAGGGATGAATTGCAATGGGGAAGAAGGTATGGGTTCTTGGCAAGATCACTATTATGGAGACGGTGAAACCCACATGATATTCAATGATGAAAATGCAAATTCTTGTACAATAATGTGAAACATATGCACATATCATCATCTTGTTAGAGAACAGTTTGATTCAAGCACAGCTTGACCGATTAAAAAATAGAATCGGAGCCAAGATTTTCAGCTCTAATATATGTTTACAGATAAAGGGAAATGATTCTAAATAATTACATAGCTGAAACTGAACGAAGAGACATTTCTAACCTGCGTTTTGAGTTATGTTTCTAGTTCTGCCAACAGAAATTTCTTCTACCCTCCTGCATGATCTCAAATGCAAGCTTGTATCTTTCCAAGGATGCTGTTCCTGCTTCAATATAGTTACGAGCTTCTTCCCTTAAACTCCACAACATCAAGGCCTTAAAGTTTTGGGAACCACCTAATGAATCAGAGTCCCGCATTATGCCAAATTTTGCATTTTTAGTCCACCGGTGTAAGATATAGCGAGATGGAAGCTCCCTTATGTTCATTATTTGGAAGACCTTCAATGTGTGTCTACAAAGTACGCCTTCAAACTCAAACATTTTACAACTGCAACTGATATTCAAGTTTGATGCATTAAAGGCAACTGTGTTCCTCTCATCCCCATTTCCACAGTTTTGCACCAGATATCTACTGATTGCACCTTCCACATTAATCTTGGTCCCAACATAATTGTAGCAATCCAAAAGCTCCTTTTGGAACGCTTTGAACATTGTAATTGTGTATAGCCTTCTACATTGTTCCTCAATGGGATCTTTAGTGTGCAAGACCACTTGCATATTAAATGAGTTATAATCCTCCTTCCTTTCCTCTTCATAGCGCTTTTCCAAAGCTTTCTCATACCGCACTATAAATTCATTGAGAGGTGTTTGGGCGGTCAAAAATGTACTGAAGTACGACTTTAAGCTCCCATCTACAGGGATTCCCGCAAAGAATGTTCCTTTTATGTGCAAAGGAACCCAACTTTTACGCATTTGATACATCTCCTTAAACCATGCATTATCGGACAAGTTATATTTGTCCATAAGCATATTCCAAGAGAAATCAAATTCACTAGCTGTTTGACTCTGAAAAATGCAAGCTTCATACTCATATTTGAACTCAGCATCCATGGAAAGTAATGCACCCAAATTCTCTTGTTCCTTCGCAAGAATTTGCCATGCTGAAAATCGATGATGTGTCCCGGGGAAAACTTGTGCGATTGAATGTTGAATGACTCTGTCCTGATCAGCTATTATAGATACAGGACGACAACCTGACATTGCCCTAACCCAAGCCTGAAAGATCCAAGTAAATGACTCCTCAGATTCGTCAGCAATTAGAGCACAACCAAGCAGTACTGGTTGCCTATGATGATTGATACCAACAAATGAAGCAAATGGCACGGAATGACTACCTCTCCTGTATGTTGTATCAAACACGATTGCATCCCCAAATTGAGCACATGAAAATCTAGATCGTGCATCAGCCCAGAAAAGGTTCATGCCTTTACCCTCCCGCATGTCCACCGCATAAAAAAACCCTGTTTCTTCAGCTTGCCGAGATTGAAAATACTCAAGTAGCACACTATACCAATCATTATCAATCCTACTCTCTCTGCCTCGCTTGACTAGGCTGAGGCCTCCATTTGTTTCAACCAAATCCAAATTCTCCAACACACTACTACCTTCCTCTCTGCACCCCTTTGGCGTACCATTAACTGTTCTATTAGGATCCAATGGACTGCCAAGTGCATGATTGTGTTCCTTCTGAAGACGATCAACTACCCACCTTCCCGATTCATGTCTTTGTATTCTCATGTATGCTCCACAACCAACTCTAGAAGGGTGCTGATGCCCTTCCTTGGAGCACACAAATCTTCGAGATGTAATCGAGCCATCATGTTTAGAGCGAAATAATTGACCTATCCTAATTCTGAACCCCATGTTAGTTGCATATGCATAGTAAAATTTATACGCATCATTGGCAGAATTAAACTCAAGACCCTTAGAAGGTTCACCTGAGGGTCCATTAACTGCGTCCATCTCTTCCTTTTTAAGACGCTTAATATCTACCACAGCAGATGGACTATCATCTTCATGTGATCTAATTCCTGTCCGACTAGCCCCACCTGTTGATGATCTTGGAGTCGGAAAACTTTTCCTCTGTATCCGAGAAGGACATATTTCTCCTGAGGCTTCAACTTCATGGTTATGTTCCTTCTTTATATTGGCAACAACCCACTTCCCAGAATCCACCTTTTGCACTCTTATGAAAGCAGGACAACCAGTTCTGGAGTTTGTCTGAAATCCCTCCTTTGAGCACACAAATCTCCGGGAAATAACAGAGCCGTCAACTCTTGATCTATACAGCTGTCCTATCCTTATTTTAAAACCCACCTGAGTTGCATACATACTATAAAACTCCTGTGCTTCTTCAGCTGTATTGAATTCTAATCCCACATGTGGTTCCATCTTAGATTCTCCTTCATTTTCCTGATGACCATTGCTTATGCCAACCACTAAAGCTGCTGGTTTTGTCCTCACTGTCATGATATTTCCCAACTCTTCCCTATTCATATCACTAACTGCGTTCATCAACAAAAGTAAAATATAAGAAAAACATACACCCGAAGTAGATTATATTGACCATGAAACATAGGCACAATGCAAATGTGCTTTATATTTGATCAGAGCAAGTGCTGACAAATACATATAAAGAAACAAGTAGTTATTTTTTTTTAAAAGCAAATGCATTAGCTAGCTGTTATCCAACTAGAGCCCTAAAGAGCAAGAAAAGAAAGGGAAAGCGGTTAAATTAGCAAAGCAAAACACAGAACACATAAAGCAAAAAGTATATACACTGCCCTAGCAATTTTACAAGCACGGAACCTGTTAAACTCTTCCAATCTCCAAACAGGTAAGTAACATTGGAGGTTCGCATTTCAACTGGTGAACATTAACTCATTTACCAGGAAACACTTAGAATGAAGTACAGAATAAAAACTGTGAGTGCATTAATATCAATGGTATATAAACATTGAATGGTGGGTGTAGATATATTAATTTATAGTGGGACAAATCAAGATCCTCAAATATATAACCAATAATGGAAGCCACTTCTGTTGAGGAAGGTGAATTAATAGGTCAAAGAAGATACAATGATGAGGAAGTATGCGAAGAAGATATCTCGAGAAGGGTAAAAATCAGATTAGCATGCTTATAAAAAAACTATAATTATAAGACGGAACAAATTACATGGAACAGAACCTTAAATTTTTCTCTTCTTGTTTCCTTTACTTTCTCTTTTGGATCGAATGAGGTACTGGATGAAATGCATTTATTAACCCAAAATTTCCTGTGGACAATATCCTGCTGTTTTCAGTGGATACATAAAATGGTAAAACTCAAGTGTCTATAAAGAAACTTCACATGCACATGTCTCTTGGACAATTAAACGCTCAAGATATCATCTCTACAACACGTAATTGTTGTACTGACAAAACCTTAATAAATCCATTCGCAAGAAAATCCCAACAGGCATATTGCCATAACCCTGTATCATCCAATTTATCTGACTTTCGTCCACATTTTGGTTAATCCCAACATAACTCATTAATACTGGTGACCATCAACTATCTTAGCATCTGCAAACAGCAATCACCTGCATTTCTCACCATCTAACACCATTGTCAGCTCACAGGTCACTAATGAGACCACAGTCACATTCACAGGCAATGGAGTAAGAATATACAAACTCTCAAAAGAATCTCAAGCTTTCAGAAACATTCAAACAATCAATACTCAGAAATCATACACAACTAAGCGCTACCAACTACCAAGTAGCTCGAAAAGGTCAATCCATGAGCGACCAACCAAATCAAACATGCAATGCGGAGAAAATAGAAGAAACCGAATGAAGTCGCAATAATTTCACTTCTTAAATAAAACAGAACAAAGATCCAATATTTAAGCTGAAAACAAAAGATCAAATCTTATCAGCATGATTCAAGTCCCATTACACAAAATTAACCACAAAAAAACGCAAAACTCATAGCACAAGCAAAATGCGCACGAAACACACTCATGAAGAAGACACAAGAGGGAAAAAAACTAGGGTTTTACCTTTTGCATATCCACTAAAGCTGAATCATCAAAATCTCAGACAATTGACCCGGCGCCACCACAAAAAAACCGCGGTTGGATTCCAGTGGCTCAACGGGAAACTAGCTGGTATTTTAGAGCCAAATCGACTGGTTCCCGATAAACATAAGATCACGCCCGATTCCCAAAATTGATATAAATCGCAAAAAGCTTAATCATTTGAAGAAGAAAATGGATCGAGATATAGAATTGAGCCGATTATGAATTTTGTGACATTGCACATTAGAGATATTTTGTTCGCAGTCGCTTTCACGGCTGAGGGAGGAAGAGGTGGAGCTGAGGTGGATTACCAGTAACGGTGTGCTTTTTGACGGTGGTTCAAAGTGGAGGAGAATTGTAATGGTGCCAGTGAGGTGCAGGGGAATTCTGACGTGTCGTCTCATGATTGGTTCACACCCCTTATAACTTTTGAAATTAATGTTGGATTTTTTTTATTTTTTTTGAGAGGGAAATTAATGTTGGATTAATAAATACAAATTATGTTTGATATCACGTCTTATCTAAGCGTTTGATAGCAATATTGATTAACAAGAAAGCCCGCATTAAGGGAGAGGCCCGCTCTTATATCACTGTTCCACTAAAAAATTTAATACCTCCTCCACCCTGATATTATTTATCTAAGTATTATTTATCTAAGTTTTATTTATCACCCTTTATCTCAATTTTATATCAAACACTAAAACTAGAAATTATAGTTGTGTGCTTTAAATTTTTTAAAGTCAATATCCACATTTTATTTACACCATCAACTTTTTTTTTTGAGAACCTACACCATCAACTTTTATTGATAAAATACTCTAAAAAAAACTTTTATTGATAAAAGAAAACTATAAATTTTGTAATTGCAACAAAATAAAAAAATTGTGGCGTGATTCTTGTGAATGCAAAATTTACCTTTTAAATGTTTTATGAAAATTATAAAATTTGGATTATGTTGAGCAGGAAGTAATTTCAAAAAGTTTAAATTACTTAAATCCAAGATTGAAAATTACACATGTTTTAAATTGTGAATCGATAAATAACATAATCTTTAGGGAAAGTCCTAGAAAATAAATTTATCAAATACATGGGGTTAAAGTATAGTAACTGAAAAGGTAAGAGGCCAAATAACAAATAGTACTTACGAGATTTGGAAGAGTTCATATGCTTGAATCTTGAGTAACCAAATTCACTTCATCTTTTACAAACCGTTTTCACTCCTCCAACCTCATCGTTATAACTGTAACTGTAAGTATAATTCGAATCAATTCAACCTTTTTTTTTTTCAATTGATGTAGCATATAGGAATCTTGATAGCTCTACATTCGTTTTATAGATTTATTTTTTAGCTGAATTCGTGTTTTTGCACTAAATTATTGTTCGTTTCAATCCGGAATTCTCTTTGCATATTCTGATTATTGAGTTCTTAGCAGATTAGATGTAGGATTGTCATGGCCAGGATTTCATCAATATTTTCAAATTTAAGCCGCCGCCAAAACCCTACTTCATCTCACAGCACCACCACACCTCAAATCCGAAATCGAAACCTCTGTTCTGACAAATTTAGCATAAATTCTGAAGATGTGTTGCATAACCAGAGAAGCCCAATTGAGGTTATTGCTCAAGATCGAATGCTTGGAATTGGTGAAGCGAGTGCAATTTCTGAGGAATTAACGGGAAAACCTCCAAATCTAGGTCAAAAGCTTGCTGAAAATCGAGTAACGAATGCTAGTGAGATTGCAAAGGAGGTTTGCAATGTTATTCGGACTCGTCCCAAATGGGAGAACACGCTTTTAAGTGATTTTCCAACGGTCAGTTTCACGGATCCTGGTGTTTACAGTGAGATTTTGAAACAGCAGAGTGATTTGTTTCTGTCATTGCAGTTCTATTTATGGCTTAGGTCACTAGATGGTTTCTTATTCGACCCCGTTTTATGTAATGAGATGTTTGGTAGGCTTGCAGAGGCAAAAGATGTTGAGAAAAACCTTCTTGATGATCGGGAGTTTGAGGTAGAGCCTTGGTTTTTAGAGTTGTATACAAGGTCCCTCTGTGAAAATGAGTTGATTGATCAAGTGCTTAATGTTTTTGAGCGGTTGAAAATGATTGGTTACTGCGTGTCTTTGGAAACATGGAATTGGGCTTTGTGTTGCTCTGTGAAAGTGGGAAGAGCTGATGCTGTTTGGAAGTTGCACGAAGATATGGTGAAATATGGTGTTGCGCCAGATGCAGATACCATGGGATGCTTGATTATGGCGTTTTGTTTGGAAAATAATGTTTCGAAAGGGTTTGAGCTTCTTCAGCAGGTGCTCAAGACTGGGCATGTTCCTGATAAAATTGTTTTCGATAACCTGATAACTGCTCTTGGAAAGAATGGTAAGTATGGAAAAGTGTCGGCTGTTATGCGCAAGATGATTGTAAACAATTGTTACCCCGATATTCACACTTATCATGAGGTTGTAAGATTTTGCAGAGGAGAAATGACTAATGAAGGGGTACGAATCTTTAATGAATTGAAGAAAAGGGGTTATTATCCTGATAGAGTCATGTACACAACTATGATTGGCAATCTTTGTGAAAACAAGGATGTCCGAGGTGCATGGACACTGTGGTTTGAGATGATTGAAGGTGGGATTATACCTAACGAGTTTACGTACAATGTTTTTGTTAGTGGTTTGTTCCTGAATGGTTGTGTTGATGAAGCTGAGAAGCTTCATAAAGAGATGCTTGACAAAGGTTTACTGGAGACGACAGTAAGTTTTAACACCAGGATATATGGTCTATGCATTAACAGTAGAGTGGAAGAAGCTCGAATACTGTTTGAGGAGATGAATGAGAAGGGTATTGTTAGAGATTCCATGACATTCAATTCCATGATTCAAGGCTTTTCTAAGCAAGGGAATGCAGCAGAGGCTATGTACTTTCTAGACGAACTTCTGAAGCAGGGTTTTGAGCCATCGTCTGCCTCATTAGCCTCGTTGATTGAAATCCTCTGTGATGATGGACATGTAAAAGAAGCTGAAAGAATATGGTTAGACATGTCAGAGAAGGGCTTTAATCCTGGAGATGACGCTCTGAGTGCAATCGTATATGGACTGAGCAGACAAGGACAGATTGCTGACATGAACGAGTGGTTGCGGCATATGATTCAGAGTCGAGTCAAACCAAAGATGACGACTTTTGAGAAAGTCATCGAATGCCTCTGTGGAGCTTATAGACTAGATGATGCTTTATTCGTTTTACACTATATGGTGAAGATGGGTTATCTGCTCAAGGAAGATACTTGCTATTCTTTGGTGGATGCACTTTGCAAAGTCAAATCTCGTCATGTGCAAACATTGTTATCGAATATTGTGGAAGGAACTGATCACCAAAAACCCCGGTCTCCGCTCTCATCTTTGCTCAACAAGCCGGTCTCAGAATTAGATGGGCTTATACCATGCACAGAAGATATATCTCCGATTTCAAATCTGTCAGACCAGTCAATCTCACAGTCAGATGAACTCATACACGGATCTCCCGTTTCATCTCTTATCGGTCAGTCAGCCCTCTCGTGAGAACACGGATCTCCTAATTCATCTATGTTCAACCAGTCAGCCTCACAGTCAAGCCAGGCTTATACTTTGACCCCTGAGCAAGAATCTTAGCTCAAGACTTGAAGATTGTACTTCGTGGACTAAAAAATTGGGTGGTTATGACGAAATTGATAGCAAATGCAATTTTCTTCTGAAGGATTTCTGCTTCGCGAACAAGAACAAGGGACAACAACAATTGGCAAGTCGACGAACCAATTCTCTGCATCCTGGCCTGCGGAACTCCCTTTTATCTCTACATGTAACTTTCTTAGCATTTCCATCTATATTCGAGTTTTACATCTACATGCTATACATTTTCACATTGTTCAGTTTACCCTCTCAAAGCTTATGTGGTTAACTTTCTAAATTTTGCTTCAGGATTACATGTTTCTACTGGAAACATCACAAAGATCAGGTTAGACTATATAATTGCAGCATCATATTTTCTATAGTGAGGTAGAGAAGTTATTCATTTGTTATGCAGCATGTGGTAGTTCATTTGCCTCGGATGGTATATTGTTCTTGTACAACCTGCCCATTTGATCGTCGACATTTTGATGTGTTAAATGTAAATTTTCATTGTTCTATTGACGAGCTCTAGTGATATAGGGATGTAAACGAGTCGAGTTGAAATGGATGCAGGCTTTTTGGTGGGGCTCTCTCTCCCTTCATCTTGACTGATATTTTAGCATTGATGGAATTTTAATTTGGTGCCATGAACTTCACATTTATCTTGTAGAGATGAGGGGAGAAAAAAAAAATCTAAATTACGTTAAGTATGGCCGTTTATTTTGTTAAAACGGCAAGATCTTGACGTTTAGTTTGAAGATTATAAATCTGTAATGAATAAGATAAAGAGAGACAAGTGGAGCTTCGACATGCCTTGTTGAACTTGTCTCGCCCAGGAAAGTTGATCTTATTTTTTCTATTTTTTTGATAAATTACACAAGTAAATAAATAAAAAAAAATTAAAAATCGCATCACGATGAATTCAAACTCAGAACCTTAGCTTTGAGCATTAATCACCTATCGTTAAAGCTAACACACGCACACAGAAAGTTGATGAAACTCAGAAAGTTGATCTTATAGCTAAATTATTTTTTCATTCAAACTATGATGGCTGGTTTTTGGAATTAGTCATTGAATTATATACTACTATGATACTCCTTTAGATTCCATTCCATTAGTGGTTGCTCCATATCAAAGTCATTCTTTGTGATGATATTTATTGAGGTCATATGCAATTTCAAGTTTAATTAATTTTTTGGGAGTCGTCATGGCCTTTTTCTCAATGGACTTAACAAGTAGCTGACTTTCTAGGAACAAATCTTGCAATTGCTTTGTAATTTACAAGAATTGATTACTCTCTACTAACTATAAGATGGAAAAAACCCTTCTTTTTAATTGATTTTCTCAAAAATAATTTATAGTGAGCTACGACAATGACTAAGCAAGCTAGTTACCCCCTTCCCCCGTCAAAAAGAAAAGAAAGAAAAGGAAAAGGCAATTCTGATAATTATTTTCAAATTGAATGTCAATAGTTTTGGAATTTCATACTTATTTTCAAATTTTCCAAAAAATAGTTAAAGTAGCAAAAATACTCTTAAAATTTACAGCAACGGTCAAGATTCTATCAATTTTCTCTTCATCACATTGCAAGAGTCGTTCTTCATATTAGTAAAATGCTCTATTTTTAAGGACTATTGGGATTAAATTATGAAAAACATAACGATAAAGTCAGTTGTGTAGTGTAGATGTTCCGCCCGTGTATAAATTGCTGATTTATTTATATATTAGATTAGATTAGATGTCTATTACAATTTAAAAAAAAAAAGTTATAGTAGAGAGGAGAAAATGGGGAACTATTAATTCTCTTTAAAAAAATGTAAAGTTTAGGCGGAATGCAAAGACACGAAGGGTTAATTCGGAATTTTAGCCAAACTTTGTGTTTATTTGACGCGGCTCCAACGCGTCAACGTGAACCAACCGACGACCGAGATTAAATAAATAGGCGCATAGCATTTCATTTGCAACCAAGCGAAATTTCTAGAGAGAGAAAAGACGGAGGAGAACCATCCAACCGTCGTCACCACCACCACCACCCCCAGATCTGAAAGATGCACGCCTACACCAGCGTCAGCACCGGCGGTATCGCCGACGGGATCAAGGTCGGAGACATTGACATAGAGTCTGGGGATCGCCTCTACCCTGGAATCGGCCACGGCGAGAATCTGCTGCGATGGGGATTCATACGCAAAGTGTACGGCATACTGGCGGCGCAGATCCTCGTTACCACCTTAGTCACCGTCGCGACTGTTCTCTACGCGCCGATCAACGACCTCCTGCGCGCGAATTCCGGCCTCCTGCTTTTCCTCGTCTTTACCCCCTTCATCTGTGAGTGCGATCAATGAATTACGCAATTATTTATTCGTTACGTGATTATTGTTAATTACATTTGTGATGCCGATTTTGAATTCTTATGATTACACCTCGTATTCACCAAACTTTTGTACCTGCCGAATCAAATTAACAAATCAAGTGATTGACTCGCATAAATGTAGGTATAAATTCGCAGATCTGCTCTGATTTATAGGTGCATATGTAGATATCAGCTGAATTTTGTCATACCTTTAGGTTTAAATTATACACAGTAAATGAGTAATGGTTTGTCCTGCACCTATGGGCTATAATTATAAATCATGATTTACTGTACCAATATCTAATTTGATGGTTTTGTAAGTTTGATAGAATGTCTAGTAGTTAACGTGAGGTTTGGTTGGGAATTCGGATTAGCTCAACTAAATATTAGGTTGCACTTGACAGTAGCTACACGTATGTTATTTGCAAGTAATTATGACTAAATTACCATTTTTTCAATTTACTCAAGATGTTTTCTTCTGTGCACGCCACATTTCTTTGTTTTAAGTTCTAACTGACTGAAACATTCTTGCTTCCGAATATGATTGTTAGGATGTGATGTTTTATCAAGTACAGAGGAGCGATTGCATGAAACAATATCGATTTCACTATGTTTCATGTTTCTTGTTATGTTTCCGGCATTAAACTTTGTTGCTAACAGACATTGTATTTGTATGACAGTATTGTGGCCACTCCATATCTATAGGCAGAAGCATCCATTGAACTTGGTATTCCTTGGGCTCTTCACTGCTTCTATGAGTCTAACTGTTGGAGTGAGCTGTGCTAACACTGAAGGTTAGTAGCTTCCAATGAAATCCGAGTTTGACGCAGGGTGTTTGTTTGTCTAATCCTTCTTCCTCCTCTGCCATCATGTACAGGAAGACTTGTGCTCGAAGCCTTGATATTGACCTCAGCTGTAGTCTCAGCACTGACTGGCTACACCTTCTGGGCTGCAAAGAAAGGAAAAGACTTCAGCTTTCTGGGACCAATCTTGTTTACTAGCCTTTTCATCTTGATCTTGACCGGTTTTATTCAGGTATTATCTCTCTCTATATATATATATGTGTGTGTGTGCGCGCTCGCGTATGTGTTGGAATTAGCTGCTAAACTGTATTCGACATTGGTAAATGCAGGCGGTATACCCATTGGGATCTACTACCGTTGCTGTGTACAGCGCGATCAGTGCCATAATCTTCTCAGGATACATCGTTTATGACACGGAGAACCTCATCAAGCGCTTCACATACGACGAGTACATCTGGGCGTCGGTCACCCTTTACCTCGACGTTCTCAACCTGTTCCTGACCATTCTGCGGATGCTGAAACAAGACAACTGAGGCCACGGTCTAATTACTACTGCGTAGACTGTGTTATGTTTTAGATATAATTCAAGTGTTTTTTTGTTTTCGTTGATGTGGAAACTGTGAAAATGGTAACGAGACGCCGCACTTGTGAATATGTGGTTGATATGACACTTGAGTTCTCTTACTCGAACAAAATATTGTCCCAGGTTACATGTGTGAATAATGAATTCACAATTTGGTTGCCCCAATTTTTGTTATTCTTTACAAACTTATGAAGCAAAGGATATATCAAATGATAATTTATAGCATGAATGAATAAAGGAAATCTGTCTTCCTGCAAGGGCAAACATCAAAACAGCAAAGCCTAGCATGAAATTACACATAAATATGGCAATTAACGATATTAAAGAGTATAAAGCTCGAAAGATTTAACATGGTATATAAAATCATGAGACGATACAATCGTTCCAAATGGGATATACACAATGTTTGAGAATAGAATGGAAGCAATAAAAGGTGCATAAAGTTATAGCTAGGCTGCATTGTGTTGTTATTAACATTTTGCAGAATAATGGCTGTGAAATTCAAAAACACACACTATACCAATCATTCACATCACAAGTTAAACATGCTCACCACCATCATCATCATCTTCAATATCCCATGTGAGCTCCTCATCTTCCTCCGCAGCAACCAACTTCTTCCCAACATCAACCGCACCTACATTGCTCCCATCACTACTCCTAATATCCTCAATCTCGTCCCATCCGAGATCGTCCTCCACGTGTGAAGACCGTTGGCTCGAGATAATCGAGATATCGCTCCCTAGCTTCCCATCCGACGAGGCCTCCTTCTCATTGCACACCGATCGCCCCCCTAAACTCTCATCATCCACCACCAAGATTTCGCCCTTTGCACCCGACACACCACCACCTCCTCCTTCCTTCTCCTCCACACCTTTTCCCTTCTCCTCCTCACCCTCCTTCAACTCATCTCTAAACCTATCCTCACCATCACCACCACCACCATTGGCATCATCATCATCTTCATCGACATCCCAACTCAATTCCTCCTCCTCCTCCCCCGAAATCGCCCTCTTCACCATCCTCAACCTCGCCTCCTCAGCTCTCACAACCCTATCAACCCTATAAAAGTACCTGCACCAAAACATCTCCTCGTCAACCTTCAACGGCACAACCTCGCCATAAATCTCCGCGACCGCCCCCTTCTCACCGAGCAATCCCTCGATCTCCCCCCTCCTCTCCTCCAACCCAAACCCCAACCTCCATTCCCCATACCCACTCTCCTCCACTTCATCAATATAAGTTCGAATATCACATTGCACCGCGCGAACCATCGCATCGATCCTACTATACGGCTTAACACTAGCGCTAAAACCCAATTCATCATCACGGCCAGCACTAACCCCTACATTGCTATCATCATCGCCTTGATCCAAATGACCATCATTTGCAGCAAAGTTCAAATCTTTACCGATTATGTCGGAGACGGTGGAGCCCACGTTGTCGATGGCCTGCCCCACGGCCTCGAGCGATTCCTGGGCGATGGCGGCGCCGGACTCGAGCCGCGCCGGGAGTTCCTGTACGGCGCGGCTGGCGGCTTCGCGGATGACGGCGGTCTCCTTCTTGAAGCCGGAGCTGAATTCTTGGAGATCTTTGTAGTAGTTGTCGATTAAAGATTCGGATTTTGAGGCTATGGTTTTGAGGAGGGTGGATCCGATTCCCCAAGAAGGGGTGGGAGAGGGGTTTGGGGAGGTGGGGGTGGTAGGGGGGGAGGGGGAGGGGGAGGGGGTGGGGGTGGGCTCCGAGAAGACAGATTTGAAGAAGTCCATCGGAGTTGGATGGGGAGAAATTGATTTGATGATGCTTTATTGGGGAAGAAGGTGATAGATACAGAATGTGTATGGATGTGTGTATATATATACACGCAGTTGATGTGTATTTTGTGTTTGGGTTTTTTTCATTAATGGAATGAATATATATTCATAATCCACTATAGTATAGATGCCGTGAATAGATACATCTATATATAAAATAATAATGGATACATTCACACATGCTGTGTGTGAGTAAATCTAGCCATCAAATACACGGCACTGTTTCAGTTCTTTCAGAATTTGATAAACCCTTCATTGCAAATTGAATATAATTTTATTTTTTTTTGCGAAAATAAAATGATGACTTTGATATATATTCTTTTTTTGATAGGATGACTTTGATGTGTTAGTGATAGTGCAGCGGCACAAAACGTTACTAGCGAAACATAACGAACACTATTTTATGATAAAATCAGGTTTTTCTACTCTAGATGGTATTTTATTTACAAGAGTTGGTGTTTAATTTTGGATAAGTTGTTGAAAATCATAAAAACCTTGCACAATAATTTGCTGACCATAGCATAATTTTGGGTTAAACTATAGTATTTCATAATTCAATTTTTCACTTATTTTTTCAAATAATAGTCCGATCTTGAGAATATCAGTAGTAGTCCGAATTTTGTTTTATGTTTTTTTTGGTCAACTCTGTCGTCAGACTAATCCTCCAATGCTAAAAATATGAATTTTTTATTTTGTTGTTGGTTGTTTGATAGAATGAAGTTGAAGTAAAATTGTTCGTACTTTTTGTTGTTTGTTACACTGTTATTTTTTTCTATCGCCTAGGCTTTGACGTGCTCCAAATGGTAGAATTTTAAAAGAAAAAATAAAATAAAAAAATCAGACATTTAAAAAAAGAAAAGAAAAATGAAGATAGAGAGTATGATTAATCCTAAATAAATAAAAAAGAGAGAAAAATCATAATGAAGGCGAGCAACTTGAAATAAGAGGAATCCATTCACCAGTAAACTGAAATAAATGCAACATAAAATCTTTGAACAGATACCATGGAACAAAAGAAAATGTGATTCAATATGCACCTTTGATCAAAAGGCAAATTGCTCACAAATTTCTTCAATAACTTTGGCCATTTTGCATTCACTCCTCGTATTACAAAGCAAACCAAAACCAAAAACAAAAGGAAAAAAAAGAAAGAAAAATGAATATGCAAAAATATGGACAAAATCAGTAAAGCAGGTCCAACTTGCAAATGCTTATGATACAACAAACTTAGCTACAGGTCACTGATTTCAATTCCAACCCCCAGAAGGTTAAAAATGGAAGTAAGGTAAAAGATGTCTCTTTGGACAGTCGCACAGCATCTGACGCCTCTTTGGTTTCTACACGAAGAGCGCTCTAATAAATATATTAGGGTTCTGAGTTTCATCAGTTCTCTATTTGTTCGTAAATCCTCTACTCCGTGATGATTCACTTTACATATGTTTTAGGGGATGCTAGCTTGAAAACGTGGAGTCTGAAACGAGGAGACCGTGATCCCAAGTTAAAGAAGCTCAGTGAGCGAAGATGGTTAGAACACAAAGCTGTACCTAAGATTGGATTTCTGTAAGCCGATGCACTCTCTCTATTTCCTTGATTATGAGTTCCTTTTCCTCTTCAAACTGATCATCTTCAGCACCTGCAATGATCCAAACAAATTTACTAGGCACGAATTATGTAGATGAATTAAGGAATACACATCTTAACCAAGAACAGAGCCTTGATTTGAGCCTGTGGCTGAGGATGCATAATTCATGTTCGTCAAGGGAAAAGTTGGAAATGAAATAAAACCTTTGCCAGGAGACAGACTTTGGAGCAGTGCTAAAAGCTTTTCATGGTTTTTCGCCAGGATAAGTTTTATGTCCCGAGGTTTGTTTGGGTTAGCCACAAATACCTGCAGGTGAAATCAGAAAATGAAGGTAATCTCGTATTAGCCACAACGAACAACCCAAAGCAAGAGCCGGGAATGAGTATAACACACTCACTCTAGCGCAACAAGAGGGCAGCAGTGTGGTGAATACCAGAGCACCAAACTCTGATTGTTATATGATAAAGAAATTACTTAGAAATGAACACCAAAATGAACATCATATTCAATCAGATACTCGGGATGTTAGGCAAACAAATTTCTCTTCCACTCACAGAGCATAAAGAAAGAAACAATTAAACTTATTTGAACATTGTGTGACAAAAGGTTCTCAGGGATTTGCTGTGTTCATAATTATATGTTTCTCAAGATCATATACCATAATTATATGTCGAACCCCAAAAATGTATTAAATTCATCTTAGATTAGAAGGAACCTATCTCAATTCTACACTCCTATCTGCTTCTCAAGATCAAATTGTACACTTCAAATGAGTAAATTATAATTATGTGAGAGTATAAACATTTTATTACCTTGAATATATGAAAAGCAGATAGTTGGATATTTTTGCTGGAATCCTGCAAAAGAAAGATCTCAATTTAATTCACTCCAACAAAAGAAAAATCTTGTCTCAATTTAAGAAGCACGTACTAAATAAAAAAGATTGTTGTAAAGAATGAGGTATGCAGTCTATCTGCATAACCTTGGCACTTGACAAGACTCACTGGACATGTGGGCAGAAGTAGAACTTGCATGGATGGCACAATGAGATAAATATACGATATAAATAACTATATGATATAGCTACCCATTTATCACTACAAAGTTGCATCAAGGTCTTAAATCTAATTCCAAAATGGAGCCAAAGTTTGTGTGAGTAATACCTCGTTGGTTCCATAGCATAGTCCACAAAACAGACTCAAGGACACATTTCAAAATGTTATACTCATGCGGCAAGATACCAAGACTCCTTAATTTTCGCAAATTGTAGGCAACGGTGAAAAAACATCAGATCACATTCTTCCACGCCACTATAAGTCCTATGGTCCTACCCATTGATATATAATCAGAAATTTCAAAAACCACCTGAGATTAAGAAGATAAGGAATTGAAAGATACCTTCAGTAATGTCATCATGACTTTTAAGTGACGAACCTCACCAATGTAGCGTTTCATTATATGGGTACTCGGAGATTCCAGAAGAAATTCCGACATGAGCTGAAGTTCATTATATGCAAAATGTAAATGCAAAACAAGTAATAGAAGAAAGAAGCCAGGTCAACATATGAAAAAACTGACCTTCAAAGATTGCCTTCTGGTCACATAGTTAGCAGATGTCAATAACTTTTCATATAGCTCAAAGAACTGAAAATACAAAATACTAAGATGAATTAGATGTTGGGGAATGGAGATCAGTGTTAGTATGTAATCTTCATATTTTTAAGTGATGTTAGGTTTCATCGTAAGTCTCAGCTTTTAGCTTTAAGTATTTCCAGTGAGCTTTGTAAAGTTTAGGGGTTTTGTGGAAACAAAAAACAAGTTTGGATTTTGAAATTACAGGTTTTAAAAATTAGAATATGTTTGGTTGGTTTATTTCCTATAAAATTGATCATATTACAAGTAGGGGTCTACTTTAAATTGGATAAGAAGAATATAATTTGTGATGTGTCCCATAAAAAATCATGATACAAAATTGAGAAATGATATATAGTGTTGAAAAATGTTTTCACAAGGTGCCACCTAAAAACATAAAATTGGTATTTTGAGTGAAAATGAGATGAAACAATGATTTCAGTGATTAGTATAATACAAACTCCTGAAGAAGTTCAAAAATATTGTGTACAAAATGAAACCAAGCATTCTTATGCGTCTTATTGGATCGAAATGGTGTAAGTCAAATAAGTGCGGTGTGTGGAGAATAATGAGAAATGACAAGTTTCCTTTACACTATCAGGTGTCACAAAGTCAAAGATTGAGCAACACCTCGTTGTAGTGGGTAGTCAGGTATTCAGAAACTGCAGTTGGATGTTTAGTTAGCAGATCCTGGCAATGTTTATCTAATTGTAAGTAACAGCTCAACAGTACTTTAGATCTCAAATCACATAAGTATCAATTAACAAAATATCTGACCTTAAATGTGGAGAAGGCATCAGAGGCAACATCAAAAGTAGGTAGCTCAACGAATTTGAAGAACAACTCAAAGCAGGGAGACTCCAGTATGTATCTGAAAACAAGGGTGCCATAGAATTCTCTCAAATAGCTGCAACATAATAAGAGATCTTCTAGAAATCTTATTTCGACACATTCTCTAGAAGAGTTTCTTATCATGCTAACGGAAGGCATTCTATAAGAATAAAAAAAGAGTCGGATAGCAAGCGTCTCTTACTTTGAAAGAGTGGGAAATTTGATGCACTCCCTCAGCATGTGTCCACAAGTCAGAGCAATTTCCTTGTTATCATAGCTGCCACAGTGCATATTGTCAAACAACACTTTTATATAACAAGACATGACCAAAATGTATCCACAGGAAAACAATTTTTGTATAATAGCTAAAAATAGGAGAAAGGAAGACAAACTTAAGAATAACACCACAAGTGTTCTTGCCCCAATTTATACCTAAAGCATTTTATTGCAGAAAAAGAGCAAGTACCACTCATTAAGTTAAACTGCATAACTGTAATTAATTTTGTTCCTCCTGATATAGCAGTTAAAACTCGTACAGCAAAAAAAAAGGATCTTCTAAGTAAAACAAGTTACACATGTTGCAGGCATACATGGGAATACAAAGTTATCCAACGAAGTGGTGTACAAGAAACATTTACATATGCTCTTACCTAACAACAAGGAAGTCAAGCAACTCTAGATGTTTCTCCATGTACTGTTCACAGCAATTTATGGAATCTACCTTTTGCTTTAGCAATATAGACCAACAATGCACTAAATTTTTCCTAGCCTGCGTGGAGATTTACATATTTGTCAAGCTTTGGGATTAACAGATCTGCATGCATTTCAACACTGCTTTATTGAGTGGTACATAATCACTTACTTCCCATCCCAAAATAGGTAACTTGTGAAAAAGAAGAGAAATAGCATCTTCATTACAAATTTCAAATGCCAACTGAGTAATTTGATCAGCACTTGGTTCTACTTCACCGTCACCAGATAACATAGTTCTCATTGTCATTATATTCTTCTCAACTTCTTCCATACCCTGTAACGTAGCCATACAGATATTAATAACATGGCATACCAGTGATACAGCGCCATGACAACAAGACAAACAAAGCACTTGATATAATAATTAAACACAACATCAGCCTCTATACCTGCCCTTATATCAACATTAGAAGTTTAGAACTTCCGTTATGAACAATTTTCATTGGCATCCCTCACAACATAACTAGATGCATGATCATTGAGATGTGTCATATTTAATAGCATTACATATGTGAGCAACAAACTAAGGGGGCATTACTTTTGAGGATTAGCCTAGATATATAAAAATAGTAAGGCTAATCCTTTGCTTACTAAGATGGATTGGAACTTTGGGATATCTCAAGTCTCATGATAATTTCAATCATTTGAGCTAATTTTGCTTGATTCATGTCCCACTGGAAGGGTGAGATTGAAGATATCCTTGGACAAAACTACTTAATCATGCATCTTATCAATCATGCAAAGTAAACGCCCCCTAAAAGAACATGCTTGTACAGTTAATAGGTATAGGTCATGTACAGGTTGTTTTCTTTCTTCTATATCAGTTTACAGTAGATAACTTCTTATTCTGAAAAAATAAAAATATTAGACATCTTCTTGCAAAATAAAAATGAATACAAATTCGACCCTCAAAAAAAAAATGAATACAAATTCTTGTCCTGTGACAAATACAATGAAGATCAAATGCTCTCTTTCCTTCAATGGTACAATCACAATTTCCTCACGAATATCGATACAGTAAATCAAAAAAGAAAAAGAAAATAGTAGAAGAAGATGAAGAAGTTCACTTTGGTCCAAAATTGACTAAATTGACTGTTAATACTGCGTTATCAGTCGAATTACCTTCAATACAAGACAAAAATTATAACAAATCAATCACAAACAAAAAAAATTAGAACCAACGAATCACAAATTATGATCACATTTTCCACTTGCGGAACTTGAAGCTTAGCTGTAACAGAATTCTACCTTTTCTAGTGATTTGACTTCAGCTGCAGTAATGGAATCGATCGCCATAAGACTATCCTTTATCGCCTTCGCCAATTCCTGTGGTGTCTTAGGCCTCGATTGCTTGAAGAACGAGAACGACATTATGATGATTCAGTGGAAATCACGAAATAGTATTCAATTTGTTGCGATCGTACAACGATTTCTGGTAGCGTGGGAGTCGCAATTCGAATGATTTCTTCTCTTCTTCTTCTTCTTCTTTTTTTTTTTTTTGAAGGATTTTGTTTGGGGATTTGATTGATGATTGGTCGATTGAAACTGGAAAATTCCAAATGATATCGCAGTTTAGGAGCAAAAGCGTGTGCATCTTCATACGACTTTCTATTTATATTTGTGTATAAAAATATTTATTTATTTATTTAAAATTATTTTATATTTATTTAATACATGCTCAAATGGCATGTTTTGAAGATACCAAATGTTAATAGAGCTGGAAATATTGTTTATGCAGTTGTGCTCTATACTCTAGACATGTTAAATTTCTATTTTATTGTTTATTTTTGAAATTTGTGATTTAAGATTTCGTAATTTCTTATTTTAGACTGAATACTCCCTCCGTCCACCAAAGATATGCCACTTTACTTTCGGCACGGGTTTTAATAAAATGTGAGTGAAGTTGGTAGTGGAGTAAGGGTCCCACTTTAAATGTGAGTGGAATGGTGTGGACCCTATTACTAAAAATGGATGTGGCATATTTTTTGTGGACGGACGGAAAAGGAAATTGTGGCATATATTTGATGGACGGAGGGAGTACAATTTATGTGAGCCAATACACTCATCTATTATGAAGCCCTTTTGAATTATTGCTCTTATTTTAATAGTTCTTTTTAAGATTCACCCATTTATGTAGTTCTTATATTATTCATAAAAAGTGATCGTTTTGATGAATAAAAGGATCAGTTCTTGTTGATTATAGTTATCAATAAAAAAGAGGTTTTATATATGAATAAAACTGAAATTTATTTTGAAGATAAACCTACATATGTTTCAAATAAAAATTACAATCTTATGATTAAAAGTATTTATGCTGTTCCAAATAAAAATGTGACTTTGCTTTTAAGTTAAAACTAGTACGGTCATTCGTGCAATTTACGACGAACATCGAAATTAAACGACATATTCAAATAAATAAATATAAATATTAAACAAAATCAAAATATAAAAAATACAAAATATTTTTTAAAAATAAAATAATCCACATCAATTACTCAATAAAATCATTAATTTGAAAATGTAAATTTTCAACTTTGTATAAAATATAATGATAATTATAGTTATTAAATAAATTTAAAATTATTCGATAATGAAAATTATCATTACACTATAATAAGTATTACACGCCATAATAAATAAATAAAAAGTTGTAAAATTTTAATGAAGAGAAAAAATAAAATATTTTAAAATTTTCATAACTTATTTGTTTTAAATTCAAGATATATATTGAATAATTTTTTTTCATGAATCAAATTTGATGATGTTAAAATATAAAAAAATTAAAAAGAAAAAAATTAGTGGGAGAAGAGAGAGAGAGAAAAAAAGTGGAAAAAAATGGAGTAGTATATTATATAGATGACTAAAATAAAAGTCAATCGGGCCGACGGCCCATGAGCACGGGAGTGGGTCTCAAAAGGATAGTTTTAAACACAGTTCTCAATTTTTTCACTATAGCCCCTTATTTTAAAAAAATAATAAGATTAATTATGATTGTACTATTATACTCTTATAGCCCAATTTAAAATCTATATAATATATAAAAAAGAGTTTTTCCCTCTTTTTTCTCTCTTATTCCACCAATTTTTTTATTTTTTTTCTCTCTTCCTATTAATTTTATCTCTCTTTTTTTCTAAATATCATCATATTTGATTAATGAAAAAAAAATATATTCAATATTCATCTTAAATTTGAGTTCGTAAAAAAAGATCTTTAATATGATATAAAATTGTTAAAAATAAATTTAAAATAAATAAATTATATATATTTTTTAAATATGTTATTTTCTCTCTCCATTACATAGTACAATTTTTTTCTGTGTTTGTATACAAAATATTTATTTATTTATTAAAATATATTTGTATTTATTTACATTTTGATTATATTTAATATTTATATTTATTTATTTAAATATTTTAATTAATTTCGATGTTCGTTATGCATCGCACGAATGGAGGTACTTATTTGTATAAATAATAAATTAATACGTTCATACACTCCAACAGATCTTAACTGATCTAACTCAGACTTCAAAATATAGCTAGAGTGTAACTACTCTTAACATAATTAAAAACAGAAAATTGCACCAATAACTAAAAAACAACCCATACTAAAAAAAGAGAAAATTCTGAACACGAAGAAACGATTTGGGTCACTATTTGAATTGGAATCGAACGAATTCTTTTTCTTTTTCCCAATCACTCGTTGAATCATTGTTATCATCTAACAATGTGTTCCATGGCAGAGAGCTCAAGCATTGAAACTGTTCCACATTCTCTTTCTCAATACCTCTCACACATCTTCTTTGAATGTTAACGAAGTTGGGGCAACAACTCCAAAATAAAGCATTCAGAAACGCCAGTGACAGTACTCCATCACCCCTTATCGTCAAATTCTCCACTGCAGGTATAGCTAAACCATCTCCAACATATCCATTTTCATCACCAAGTCGTCGCAGCCCGACGTGTAGAGCCAGAGAGACTCGGGATGGGCTCAGCAGTTTCACAAACTGCTTCAACGAATGCAGCCACGACGCACTACCCATATAAGCCGAGCAAATTATGCTTATATCCGACTCCCATTCCCTACTACTTGTTTTCAACTCAAGGCACGGCACATCATAACCCTCGAACTTGAATTTCCAAATATTTGGAACATCAAACTCCAATTTAGCTTCTGTAAACAAGCTGAAGTAAATGGTTACGCACTCAAGTGATGGGCTACGAATTCTAATTACATTCTCCCCATTAGCCATAAAGTAGCATTTCCTAATCACCAATGTCTTGAGGCAAGCAAATTGAAGCCACGAGTCAGACGACTCAGACTTAATTGCAGTCCATTGTAGAGTGAGTGATTGAAGGTTGGAAGAGGTAATTAGCGGTTTATTAATCATTCTCTCCAGATCAACTGTGCCACGGTGAAAAGATAATCTAGCTAGGGTTTCGGATTCAAGCAACTCATCTGGTAAAACAAACGTCGCCAGGTGCAAAACTTGAATTGTGAGATCAATAGCCCCCAATTTGATTGCTTTCAAAATAAATTCTCTTACCAGAGCATCGTCGTCTGCAAGCATCCATAGACGGAAAGTTTGGATGTTTAGGTTGAGATCTTCATACCTCTGCAACGTCTTCCTCGCGTATTGCCGCAACCTGTTTCGCAACTCGAGTTCACTAAAACTGAGGTTGGGGCGCGTGAACCACGCGCCGTACCAGGACTTGGAGACGAGAGTCGTTCGAGCAGCTTCTGTTTCACCCATAAAAGATTGAATTTGGTGAATAATTTCTTCAGGAAATTCGTATTCGCCCACAGCCGCAATTCTTTGGGGATGCCTCTCCATGGCTTCACCTCCAAATTTGTAGATTTGTTCTAGGGTTTCTACGTTTTTCTCATTCCTTTTCTTATCCTACTCAAACACCAATTTACAAAAATAACTAGCATTTGCACTCGTTTATATTTTATAAGTAAAATTAATTATCATTTGATTATTATAATTAAAATAGGCGTTTTATATCTACAAAAAAACTATAAGATAAATTATACTATTATTATTAAATTAGAATTTAAAAATGATTAAGTATCATTACATTGTATAAAATTATTTTAGTACACAATATATCTTCACTAATTAAGTAAAATCAAAACGTGTCTAAAAATAAATAAATGCATAATAGTAATAATTAATTAATCAAACATAGTATAATTAGTTTAACATATATAAGGAAACAATCTTTAATTATCATGGAAAGAAAATATATATAGAAATACGTATGTAAGATAATAAATTAATGGTTAAAGTAATAAAATATATAATTATAACAATTATAAAATTACTAATCTAACCCATTATGGCACCCATAATTATGGCCATTTAGCACTACTCAATATAAAAAGTAAAAGTTGAGTCCGAATTCTATTCATATTAAAATTGGTGGAAGACTTTATATATGTGGCAAGAAGTTGAAACCCTCTCAAAAAAACTTTCAAAATTTGCAAGTCTTCCTCCCATGGAGACTGCTCAGAAAAGAATTGCAGCAGATGGCGAATCCAAACTTCCAGACGAAATCATTCAGCACATACAATCTCTTATGTCTGAAAGGGATGCTGCTCGAACCACTCTCCTATCCAAGTCGTGGCACGGCGCGTGGTGCACGCGCCCCAACCTCTGTCTCGACCCCTTCACGTTTCGGTATCGCATGGATGAGTTCCCTATATTCGCGAGGAAGTCCATGCAGAGGTATGAAGATTCGAACCTAAAGATTAAGAGTTTCAAGCTATGGGTGGAAGGTGACGACGATTCTGATCTGGCTAGAGAATTGATTTTGAAAGCCATCAAATTGGGGGCTACCGATCTCACCATTGATGTACCGACCTGGGTTAGTATTAATCTACCATACGAGGTGCTCGAATCCGAAACCCTAGCTAGATTATCTGTTCAAAATGTCAGCGTTGATTTCAAAAAGAGGAATAAAGCTGTAAACTCCTCCAATCTTAAATCCCTTCATCTATCCAATGTGACTGTAAAAGGTGATTTAATTAGGGATTTGATTTCGAGATGCCCATCCATTGAGGAATTAACATTGAGAAATCTGAGGAGATCATCTCGCTTTTATTGCGACGATGATACGATGATCGAAGTGCATAAGCTGATCAAACTGCATAAGCTCAAGTATTTGCGATTGGATGGTTTGCCGATTAAAGATGGCTTATCTAAACATGACTTGTGGCCTCAATTTGCTTGCCTCAAAGAATTGGTGATTGAGAATATCAACTTGGATTATGTAAGAATCTGTAGCCCATCACTTGAGCGCATAACCATACACTTACATGAGTTTAGAAACGTGATGGTTGCAGAGTTTGATGTTCCAAATATTCGATACTTTAAGTTTGAGGGTACTAACAAAATTCCGAGCCTCAAGTTCAGAGCAAAGGATGGTAGGGAATGGGAGTCGGATATACGCATACATATACGTCCTCGTCGCTCGGGCTCGGCTACTAGTGCTTCGTGGTTCTCTTCGTTGAAGCAACTTGTGAAAATGTTGAGCCCATCCCGAGTTTCTCTCTCTATATTCATGGGCGATGATGGATATGGATATGGATATGTGGGAGATGGCTTAGCTACACCTGCGGTGGAGAATTTGACGCTACGGGGTTTTGGATTAACCAGTGTTTTTATGGATGCTTTACTTTGGAGTTGTTGCCCCAACTTCATAGACATTGAAAAAGGTTATGCAGAGATGGTGGATTTGAAAGTATACAAACAGTTGAAGAAGAAGAAGACATTGTTAGATGCTGCAAAGAAAAGGAATCATGGGGAAATTCTTCACTTCCAACGGAAATAGGCTAATGGCGATAGCAAGCAGCAAAACGACATCGTTATTACTGTGTCGTCGGATGCATGCTCCTCTCGCCGGCAGCACCAATTCCACCTGTTTTTTTACTTGCTTATTTTAGCATCATTAGTTATTTTGTTAGACTTGAAATTGGAGAAAACGATAAAAAAATAAAAATAAATCTATGTTTTGTTTGTTTTGAATGACTAGCAGAAAGAACGTACGTTGTACGTATAATTAAAGTTATTTTATTTCAGAATTTATTATTTTAGAAAATCTGTTAATTCATTATTTTTATAAATAATTTATTGAATGTATATATTTAGTGTAATATCTAATGAATTAATATATTCTTATAAATAACCTTAAAATAAAATACTATGTAATAGGAGTAAAATAAGCAATCCATAAGTTGTGGCTTAGGATGCCTTAGGCTCTTTTTCTATTAGTAGAGATATACTACCAATTTTCATAAAAAAATAGTTCTAATAAGGAACTACACAAATTTTAATAAAAATAATTATTATTTTATGAAATTTAATTAGTTATTATTAACTATTAAGAGTTGTAGCTATCAATATATATGCATTGTCTATTATTCACAAATCCGCTTAAAATGGAATATTTAATTTTGACAGAACCGATCACCTACCCACCGTGGGCTGGCATAATGTGCTCACCACTGATGTGACAATCTTAATTAGAGTAAGATAATTTTAATTTAATTAGAGTAAGATATGTTAATTCTCTTTCCAAATTAAAATTGTCACATCAGTAGTGGGCACATTATGCTTGTCCACGGTGGGTAGGTGATCGGTTCTGTTAATTTTGAATGTCCATTGAGAGTATGAGATTGAGACATTATCCATGGATTTTAGAAGAATCAAAATAATTTTTATTCACTATATGAGGATGATTAAACTTATGAGTGATGATACTTTATTAAACTTATGAGTGATGATACTTTAGTACTGTACGTGTTTGCTTCAAAACAAAGACTCTTTAATTATAAAGCAAGGCCAATAATATGTATATGTCACACAAATCCTTTAAATTATGTATATACAAATTTTAATCATATTATTTATTAATAAATTAAACTATCATAGCTTTAATCTTAATTCTACCATGAATTAATTAATTAAATCATTAAAATTTTATTCTCTTACAATAATTTATTTTTGTAATATTTAGTGTACATAACCAAACATAATATCGATATCTTATACATAAAAAATCTTTTAATCAAATAAACATATCATACTTTATCTGCATACTAAATGTCCTATATATAATATGTATATGTGTTTAAGTTAAGTACGAATTCCCTTAAAAAACAAAAAAGTTAGTCCGAATTCAATTCATATTAAAATTGGTCAGAGAGAGAAAGAGAGTCGCCGCTAACAGCTTGTTCGAAACCCCCAAACCTAAATTTTGGAGGGGCTCCAATGGAGAATCCTCAGAAAAGAATTGCTGGTGAATCCCAACTTCCAGAAGAAATCATTCAACACATTCAATCTCTTCTGCATGAAGAAGAAGAAGCTGCTCGAACCTCTCTCCTATCCAAGTCCTGGCACGGCGCGTGGTGCACGCGCCCCAACCTCAGTTTCGATCAATACATGTTCTGGAATCGCGTGGATGAGTTTCCCGTATTCACGAAGAAGACTATGCGGAGGTATGAAGATTTGAACCTAAAGATTAAGAGTTTCAGGCTGACGATGATGGAGGAATATGAAGATCATTCTCTGGCTAGAGAATTGATTTTGAAAGCCATCGAATTGGGGGCTACTGATCTCACCATTGAAATACCGAGCTTGGATGGTATTGTGCTTGAATCCGAAACCCTAGCTAGGTTATCTGTTTTTGGAAGCATAGCAAGACCGCTTCACTTTGACGTCGGCGCGATTACGAAACTGCACAAGCTCGAGTATTTGCGATTGGAGGGTTTGGATATTAAACATAGTTTATCTAAAAACGAGTTGTGGCCTCAATTTCGTTGTCTCAAAGATTTGGTGATCGTGGATTACAACTCCGACTATGATTGGGACGATGTAAGAATTTGCAGCCCGTCACTTGAGCGCGTAATCATACTCTTCCATGAGTGTAGAAACGTCAGTGCAGAGTTTGATGTTCCAAATATTCGATACTTCAAGTTCGAGGGTCATGAAATGCCGCGCCTCAAGTTCAAAGCAATAGGTAGTAGGGAATGGGAGTCGGATATACACATACGTTTCTCGCCCTACATGGCTAGCACTGCGTGGTTGTCTTCGTTGAACCAGTTTGTGAAGATGTTGAGCTCATCCCGAGTTTCTCTCTTCATGTGGTGGGATTTGCTAGATGATGGACATGCTTTATCTATGCCTGTGGTGGATAATTTGAGGCCAGAAATGCCATTTTTGGATGCTTTACTTTGGAGTTGTCGACCCAACTTCGTAAACGTTCAAAGACGTTTCTATGGAGATAGTGAAGGTGGAAGTGTTGAGACAATTGAAGATGGAGTCATTCTTAGATGGTGCAAGGGATCCTAGGGAACTTCTTCACTTCCAACTGATCATGGAGCTTTCTGCACCCTAATCACTTCCTACATTATTAGGTTAGACTTATTTTTCTGTGCGTGGTTTGAGTACTCTATGACACAGTCTTTAAATTTCTTTATTTACTTATGTAATTTATATATAAAAAAAAAAGTTAGACTTATTCTTTTTAACTAGATAAACAATTTTCTCAAGTCTATTTGGTCTTATGTTAGAGTAGTCAAATTATTGCATTGCGAGATCTTATATCGTAGAGTTCTTTATAATATGCCTACGAATTTATTTGATAATATTTCTTGATCCCAACTAGCTTGTGGATTGGAAGGGGTTATATATATATAGGTCGAAATAATGATGAAAAAGCAGAAAATAATCTTGGATTGCACTTTATCTTTTTATTATTTTAAATTTTGTTCTTGAATTAAAACAATGAATTATATTGATTATTGAACAAAGGTGGTTCAAATTAACGTCTGGAATTTAATGCGGGAGAGTACATTTTGCTGAAGGATTGATTGAATTTAAAGTGAGTATTTCGTTGGATTATTTGCTATAGGATGTGACCAGATTTCATTGATTTTCAAGTGGAATTGTTACATCAATGTTTTATGATGAGTTGTTTTTGCAGTCATTATTAAAATACATTGATTACTAATTTACTATATAGACAATTCTAGTCTGCAAGAGATTTATGGACCTAGAAATTTGATCGATCTATGATTATAAATATTTCCAGATTCTGTAGCTTAATTATTTTGAAAAATATAACTAATTAATTATTTTGATTTGATATGGTTTGAGGACGTCCTATTTCAGAGGGTGGAATACTTGGAGTTATACATACTGATTATTTGCTTCGATTTTGCTTCATGTTGTTGGGGTATTTTTTCGAACATATGGCGGGTGGAGCTGATTATTTCTGATGCATGCATGTTGATATTGCTATTCATGTTTTTCCTACGAACTTTAAAGGTTGTCTGAAAATATATGAACTTCAACTCATTTTGTTTTTTTTTCCATGAACTTTGAGAATTGTCAAAAAATATAAATTTTGACTTATTTTATTTTTCCTCACGAAATATATTGTTATAGAAAACAATTCAAATAA
Organism: Salvia miltiorrhiza; assembly: GCF_028751815.1. Classification (NCBI taxonomy): domain Eukaryota; kingdom Viridiplantae; phylum Streptophyta; class Magnoliopsida; order Lamiales; family Lamiaceae; genus Salvia; species Salvia miltiorrhiza. The sequence goes on from NC_080393.1 coordinate 2,581,003, forward strand.
TCTTTTTTATAATTAACAATAAATACAGCTTCACTTGAGATATATTATAACGAAATATATTTTATTTTCTTAAAACATAATTCATATTACCCATGAATGTTTGTCATCTATCATAAATTAAATTAATTAAGCTATTTAAAAAATAACGAGAGATAATGGATGTATGATTACCTATCACCCAACTTGTATAATTGTAATTAGCATTTCCCAATCCAATTAATCCAACTAATGACGTGAAATATTCATCACATGTGATTGAGAAATTTTCAATGCCTAATCTCAAGTGACGCAGTATTAATGTTAATTATAAAAGAATTATTTGGATCATTTTTCCGTAACAATATATTTTGTGGAAAAAATAACATGAGACAAAGTTCGTGTATTTTTTGTCAATTCTCAAAGTTCGTGGGAAAAAATAAAATGAGGTAAATTTTTTCACTACTAAAAAAAAATTATAGATAACGTTCATACATAACGATTTTGGTCAAAAATCGTTATATATGAGAGACTATCGGTTTTACAAAACTCTGTTATGTATGTATAGATTTTAATCAAGATTAAAACTTGTCATGTTATTTTAGGGTGGAGGTGAGAAACAGTAAACTTAAGCAGGGCTTTTACATTATACGAGTCTTTCCTCTAATGTATTTATGCTACCAAACACTAGTTAACTCAGAATATGTAAGCAATATAGGCTTTATTCTACCTGCGTTTCTAAATTTCTAATGATGCTACTATATGAATTTCAAATTATGACGAATCATCGCGGTCAAATATAGATTAGATTTCACAGATAATTTGTATATATATTTAGTTTCGGTAGATATAATTTTTTTTGCCACTCCTTGTAGCCCGTCGTTTGAGCACATAAGCTTACGTTTGTTTCATAGTGGAAGTAATGTGAATGCGGAGTTTGAACGATTATGAAAATTTTGTCAATAATTGCAAGCCAAAAAAAATTGTACTCCCTCCGTCCACTAATTAACAGTGTATTGTTTATTAGTTGAGTGGAGAAAAAATGTATTATTCATTAGAACCCACCAATTAAAAAATGTATAAATAGTTACTAAAAATGGGTAGAACATGAATTGGTGGACGAAAAAAAAAAGTAAGATATGAATTAGTGGATGGAGGGAGTACTTGATTTGCAAAACGGTCAAAAGTTTTTTTGGGCTCTATTTTATGTATTCAAGATCAAATTAATAATTGAAAATAAAAAATTAAACTGCAATTCAATATTAATGTTTTATGATTTTAACATAAATAAACATGTCATCACAAATAAATAAAATTAACATAGTAAGAAAAAAAAAATTAAATATGTCATTTAGGAGAGAAAAAACATTAAAGAAAATTGTTTTAAAACTTTAAATTACCATAACTTATTCATTCTAAATTTTATTTGGGTAAATATTACTTCATGTCCCATCGTTTTACTGAATTAACAATTATGTTCCCAACTTTACGATATTATCAAATTGATACCCGACCTATCATTTTATCAAATTTGTAATCAAAAGCCACAGTTAGGCACTATTGCTTTTGTAACCCTAGCACAAATCTTCGAATTTGGAGGTGAAGCCATGGAGAGGCATCCCCAAAGAATTGCGGCTATGGGCGAATTTGAATTTCCTGAAGAAATTATTCACCAAATTCAATCTTTGATGTCTGATCAAAGGGAAGCTGCTCGAACGACTCTCGTCTCCAAGTCCTGGTACGGCGCGTGGTCCACGCGCCCCAACCTTAGGTTTCATGAATTCGAGTTGGGAGAAAGGTTTCCGCAGTGGGCGAGGAAGACGTTGCAGAGGTATGAAGATCTCAACCTAAACATCCAAACTTTCAATCTACGGATGTATAAAGACGATTCTCTGGCTAGAGAATTGATTTTGAAAGCGATCAAATTGGGGGTTATTGATCTCACAATCGAATATATTAAGTGGTGGTTTGATTTACCAGATGAGGTGCTTGAATCCCAAACCCTAACTCGATTATCTGTTTCTGGCTGCACAGTTGATCTCGGGAGGAGGAAGAAGAAAGAGATAATAACTTGTTCCACTCTTAAATCCCTTACTCTATCCGGTGTCTATGTAAATGGTGATTTCTATGAGGGTTTGATTTGGAGATTCCCTCTGATTGAGGAATTAACATTGAAACAACCGAAGAGGCTTGTGTTTGATGTTGGTGCGATGCTGAAACTGCATAAGCTCAAGTCTTTGCGAATGGAGTCCTTGTTAGTCTTCATAGTTGATCTGGAGAGAAGGAATAAACCGCTAACCTCTTCCAATCTTAAATCACTCACTCTATCCAGCACTCTAACTGAGGGTGATTTTAGTTATTTGAGTCACAGATTCCCATTGCTTGAGGAATTAACAGTGGAAGGTTGCTTCAAACCCTTTCTTCCTTTTTATGGTTGTACGACCAAACTGAATAAGCTCAAGTTTTTGCAATTAGTGCGTTTGAATACCCAAGACAGCTTAACCCAATCTGAGTTGTGGCTTCAATTTCCTTGCCTCAACACATTGGTGATTAGGGATTGCCTCTTTAAGGCTAATGGGAACGATGTAATTAGAATTTGTAGCCTATCACTCGACTGCGTAACCATTAGCTCATGCGGTACAAAAACTAAATTGGAGTTTGATGTTCCAAATATGCGGAAATTCAAGTTCGAGGGTTATGATGTGCCGCGCCTTAAGTTGAAAACAAGTAGTAGGGAATGGGAGTCGGATATACGCATAATCTGCTGCGTAGATATGGGCAGTGCGTCGTGGTGGTGTTCGTTGAAGCAGTTTGTGAAACTAATGAGCCCATCCCGAGTCTCTCTGGCTCTATACGTGAACCTGCCGCAACTTGGTGATCAAAATGGATATGTTGGAGATGGTTTAGCTGTGCCTGTAGTTGAGAATTTGACGATAAGCGGTTCGGTCTTTTCGCAAGTGTCGCTGGCATTTCTGAATGCTTTGCTTCAGAGTTGTGGGCCCAACTTCGTTAACATTCAAAGAAAATGCGTGAGAGGTATAGAGAAAGAGAATGTGGAACAGTTTCCACACTTGAGCTCTCTGCCATGGAACACGTTGTTAGATGATTCAACGAATCATTTGGGAGAAGAATTCGTTCGATTCCAACTCATACAGGGACCTAGATCGTTTCCTAGTATTGAAGATTTTTATGGGTAATATGCGTTGATTACTATAGATATAGACAATTTTCTGCTTAAGGCTGGTTTCCACTTGAAGAAGTGGTGATCACTCATCATAAATGAGCTCTTCTCTGCTTTCAACTATTTTCTAGTCCGTCGTTTGTTGTTTTTCAAGTATTTTGTTATTTTCAAGTATCTTGTTATTTCAATTATGTCTTTACTAAGTGTGAAACAAGAAAACTTTGAGAAGATTTGTTGTTTTTGGTCGTATGATTTGAATTTTGTGGGTGGAATGGGAAAATGTTGAGCCCATCCCGAGTTTCTCTGTATATATGATGGATATAGATATGTGGGAGATGGTTCAGCTATACGGTGGAGAATTTGACGCTAGATGGTTTCGCAGTGACCCGTGCTTCTATGGATTCTTTTGTTCGGAGTTGTTGCCCCAAATTCATAAACATCCAGAAAACGTTATGCAAAGGTAGTGGATTTGAGAGTATTCAGACAGTTGAAGAAGAAGACATTGTTAGATGCTGGGGAAATTCTTCACTTCCAACGTAAATAGGTAAAATCGCTTCATGTTTAATTAAGTTAGACTTAATGTCGTCCATCATTCAATGATGAGTTGTTTTTTTTAGCTAATATATTTACATTCATTAATATATAGACAATTTTCTCAACTCCATCTATTTTTATGTTCTATTTCTTTGGTAAGCTCATCTGTTTTTGATCTTGCTTGATTAAAACATTGAATATTAAATTCTTGTTGCTCTGCTACTACCTTCTCGTTTTTATTGTCGGAGTATGAATAAGTCAAGTATTGACATCAACCAATGTGAATGCTTTAAGAGAATCTCCAGCCCTAGAGCCCTCAAAGAGGTTTCCACTCCCACAGGGGAGGGGTTCTAATTTTCATTTCTATTTTTTCTCTCAAATGTATCCCAACAATCCTGATTTCTTTTAAATTTATGTAATTTAAGCTTTAGTAATTTGAATTTAAGGAATAAAAAATTAAAAAAAGAAGAAAAAAATTGAAACGGCCGTTGCAATAACTACTTAAAAAAATATACCTATATTTTTTAAACCAGAAACGTTGTCAATTGTTTTTTTTTTGTTTTTTTAATTAATGGTGCGTGCATAATACACACCTTATTCTTTAGCTTCCAAGCCCGGCTCCGTCCGCGCACGGGATGGCCGGCAACAAATTTTTTTTTAGTAATAATATATGAATAATAACTTAAATTGAGAGCAAAAGTGTGGTCATAAATTTTTAAATAATTCTCATTCAATTTACAATTTCTAAAATTAATTTATTGTTAATTTTAGTAGTATATTATGGGCTTAAAATTGGTGAAATAGTAAAAAGAGTCGTTGGAAACCCTAATAGCATGATCGCAGACTATATATGTGGGACAAGAAGAGACAGAGAGAATTGAAAGCGTCCAATATTTGAAAGCCTAAAAAATCATCCAAAATTTGGAGTTGTTCCGATGGAGAATGCTGCTGACCTCTCTCCGCTCCCAGAAGAAATCATTCACCGCATACAATCTCTTCTGCTGCATGAAAGAGATGCTGCTCAGACCTCTCTCCTATCCAAGTCCTGGCACGACGCGTGGACCACACGCCTCAACCTCACTTTCGATCAATACAAGTTCCGGAATCGCGTGAATGAGTTTCCCATATTCACGAGGAAGATCATGCAGAGGTATGAAGATTTGAACCGAAATATTAAGAGTTTCAAGCTATTGATGAAAGGTAACGACGATTCTGATCTGGCTAGAGAATTGATTTTGAAAGCGATCAAATTGGGAGCTACTGATCTCACGCTTCAATTTTCAATCTCGGATACTAATAGGTGTTTTGTTCTACCAGATGAGGTGCTTGAATCCAAAACCCTAGTTAGATTATATGTTTTAGGGCTCACGGTTGATCTCGAGAGGAGGAATAAAGCGGTAGCTTGTTCGAATCTTAAATACCTTTGGTTATCCCAAGCGAGTGTAAAAGGTGACTTAATTAGGGATTTGATTTCGAGATGCCCATCCATTGAGGAATTAACACTTTTTCACACAAGCTTGTTTGGATACGAGAGAAGAAGATGGAGTCCCTCTCATGATCATCAGTTTGATAATCTCAAGTGTTTGCGTTTGATTTGTTTGGGTGTTAAACTGCATGATCACGATGAGTTGTGGAACAATTCTCCTTCCCTCAAAGTGTTGGTGATTTGGGATGAAAACTCCGATTACGTAAGAATTTGCAGCCCATCGCTTGAGCGCATAAGCATACGCATATTACATGATAAAATCTGGAATGGGGAGTTTGATGTTCCAAATATTCAAAATTTTAAGATTAGTGCTGGTTGTGAATTTAAAGAGCCGCGCCTCAAGATCAAAAGCGGTGATAAGGAATGGGAGATCGAAAGCTTTGAACCTATTGGTTATTGCTTTTCTTCATTGAAGCAACTTGTGAAAACATTTTCTCTTTCTATTCGGGAACGATGAGATGCTTAGGCCACACTTTAGGACTTTCTTTTTATTAGATAGGTTCATTATTCGATTTTATTATATTCATCAAGTAATGAGATTAGTTACATTTTTTTTCTCTTTTTTTTTTTTTTTTTTTTTTTTTGTAGATTTGTCACTTTATATAATCTTTATTTAATAATGTTATATTTTCGTACCGTGAAATGTTTTATTGTAGGCCTATGATTTTCGCAATTCACCGCTTTTGTGGTGGATTTAAAGGGTTAGAGACTGAAATAGTAATGGAAAAACATAGGTATTGCACAGGCTATATTTAAAGAAAAAATTGAAAAAATGTTGCCAACGGGCATAAACGGTTATTTAGCCAATTTTCTTTTTCTTCTATATAAGACTTAAATTTAATTAGTAAAAATAATTAAAGATTTCAATATTTGAAGTTAAAATATCTTGGGTCACTATAACTACGGAGTTCTGTAGTTAATCGTGCTTTTCTGGATGCTTTGTTTTGAAGTTGTTTCCCCAACTTCATAAACATTCAAAGTCATTGTATAGAGATAGAAGATTTGAAAGTATTCAAGAGTTGAAGAAGAAGATATTTGTTAATGGCTTCACGGTTAATTGAATCAACGTTAATTAATTACTTCCATTATGAACAATTTTCATTCACAAAACGATATGGATCCAATACAATTATTTTGTCGTTATTGCTTCGACACAATAACAACAGTTAATTCTGTGCGTGTTTATGTCTTGTTAAAAACCTGTCATTCCAGAGTTTTAAATTCTAGTTGTTTGCTCAATCTTCCTTGAGTTTCTTACACTTAAATATATATTAAGGTGGCCTCAAAATAAAATAAAATAAAAATAATAATAAAAAAAAATCCGCTTGTAATAACCTAATGTATCATTGATTTGAGTCTTGCTCTTGCAGCTCGACGTTGTCCTGCCTCTTCTCGAAGTTGCGCACATTTTCAGAATCTGGGCTGGCCTCTTCAGCGGCATTTCATCGAGCACTTGGGGGGCAGGACTGCTTTCTCCTGTTTCCAGCTGTGTTGGTGCTTTTCTGCATTAGGCCATTTTATCGAGCGGCTGGAGGCCTCTCTCGTGCTTGACTCGTGGTGTTGACGCGTCTCGCAGCCACGCATCTTTTTCATTCCCCCGGTGCGTGGGTTTCGTCCTTTGCCTCATCTGGGCGTGTCTCTCTTTGTCGTCTTTGTTCTCGTTCTGCGCGACGATAACTTCGAATTGGGCAGTGGTTAGTCCGGAGCTCCATGATTATTCGAGTTCCGTCGTATTTTTTCAGGTTGATGTGAGGTGGGTGATGGTTAGTCCGAAGCTCACTTCATGTTGCTTTATTTTTGGGCCCCGATTGAATGCCTGGGTTTTGTCTTCTGGCTCTGTCTGGACGAGTACTATTTTTCTTCTCTAGTTGAGGTTTTAACGAGGCTCGGTGCCTTCAAGGGTTCTCTACATTCTTTTTTTCTCTTTTTCTTCTTCTTTTTATTTTAAAAAATCCCAATTTAATAATCATTGATTTTGTATCAACGATCGACGATTATAAACATTTACAGATTCTGCAGCTTAATTATTTTGAAGCATTAAACTATAAATAATAAAGAACTATACCGGGCCGGATTCTGCTTCCTATAATATACATATATATATATATATATATATATATATATATATATATAGGGTTGAGTTCAACAGAGAATTATATAAGTTGAGTCCGAATACAATTCATATTCATATTAAAATTGGTGGAAGACTTTATATATATATATATATATATATTAAAAATATAAGTTGAGTCCGAATACAATTCATATTCATATTAAAATTGGTGGAAGACTTTATATATGGGGCAAGAAGAGAGACATAATTGAAGCCGTCCAAAATTTGAAACACTCACAAAAAAGCATTCAAAATTTGCAAGTCTTCCTCCCATGGAGAATGCTCAGAAAAGAATTGCGGCCGATGGCGAATCCAAACTTCCAGAGGAAATCATTCAGCACATACAATCACTTATGTCTGAAAGGGATGCTGCTCTAACCACTCTCCTATCCAAGTCGTGGCACGGCGCGTGGTGCACACGCCCCAACCTCTATTTCGATCCACTCCCGTTTCGGCATCGCATGGATGAGTTCCCCATATTCGCGAGGAAGTCCATGCAGAGGTACGAAGATCTGAACCTAAAGATTAAGAGTTTCAAGCTATGGGTGGAAGGTGACGACGATTCTGATCTAGCTAGAGAATTGATTTTGAAAGCCATCAAATTGGGGGCTACTGATCTCACCATTGATGTACCGACCTGGGTTAGTATTAATCTACCATACGAGGTCCTCGAATCCGAAACCCTAACTAGATTATCTGTTCACAATGTCAGAGTTGATTTCAGAAAGAGTAATAAAGTGGTAAACTCCTCCAATCTTAAATCCCTTCATCTATCCAATGAGCATGTAAACGGTGATTTAATTAGGAATTTGATTTCGAGATGCCCATCCATTGAGGAATTAACATTGAGAAGACTCGGGAGATCAACATTGCCCGTTTATGAAGATCCGATGATCGACCTGCATAAGCTGATCCAACTGCATAAGCTCAAGTATTTGCGATTAGATAGTTTGGGTATTGCAGATAGATCTAAACGTGACTTGTGGCCTCAATTTGCTTGCCTCAAAGAATTGGTGATTTGGGATTACCTCGTCTTTGACCACAGTGATTGGGAGAAGATAAGAATTTGTAGCCCATCACTTGAGCGCATAACCATACACTTAAATCGCATTACAAAAGATATCTATGCGGTGTTTGATGTTCCAAATATTCGATACTTTAAGTTTGTGGGCTGTGAGTTTCCGTGCCTGATCAGGTTCAAAGCAATGGGTAGTCGGGAATGGGAGTCGGATATACACATACATCGCTCGGCTACTAGTGCTTCGTGGTTCGCTTCGTTGAAGCAGTTTGTGAGAATGTTGAGCCCATCCCGAGTTTCTCTGTATATACTCATTGGCAATCGGCCATATGATGGATATAGCTATGTGGGAGGTGGTTCAGCTATACCTGCGGTGGAGAATTTGACGCTAGAGGGTTTTGCAGTGACCCGTGCTTTTATGGATGATTTACTTCTGAGTTGTTGCCCCAAATTCATAAACATTCAAAAACATTATGCAAAGGTAGTGGATTTGAAAGTATTCAGACAATTGAAGAAGAAGAGATTGTTAGATGCTCCAAGGAAAAGGAATCATAGGGAAATTCTGCACTTCCAACGGAAATAGGCTAATCACTTCATGTTTAATTAAGTTATACTTAAAGTGTGCTTGGTGTAAAGTGTGCTTGGTGAAGCGGTAAGAGGTTAATGTCTAAGGCCGAAGGTGTTGGATTCGAGTTCCATGTGGTGGCGATAGCAAGCAGCAAAACGACACCGTTATTGCTGTGTTGGATGCTCCTCTCGCCGGCAGCAGCAATTCCACCTGTTTCTTTACTTGCTTATTTTGTGTTAGCATCATTACTTATTTTGTTAGACTTGAAATTGGAGAAAACGATGAAAAAAAATATTTTCTATATTTTGTTTGTTTTGAATATATGATACTCTCTCTTTTCATAAGAAATAGTTCTAATGAGGAACACCACAAATTTTAATAAAAATAATTATTATATTGTGAAATTTAATTAGCTATTATAAGAGTTGTAGCCATTAATATATATATATGTATTGTCTATTATTCACCCGATATTCTATGGAAAATATTTGATCTCTAGAATACTCATACTTAATTATCCTAGGTATTATTTGTAATTATAAGTTCGGAAAAATTTGTCCTACCTTTGCAAAACAGTCAAAGTTATTAACCTGGAAAAAAAAAAGCTTTGATCTCCAAGGAATTAATCCTCCACAACTTGTTCACTTCCAACGGAAATAGCGATTTGATCTCGATCAAGTCGATTTTTTTTATGTTAGAGAAGTTAAGAAAATAGTTCTTTGGTAAACTAATCTTTGTTTAATTTAGTCAAATTACATATTGCTTTGCAATATTCCATGCTTTTCTGGATCCTTTATTGAAAGATGCTTGTGTTAATTAGCTATGGAGAAACTCACTGTGGAAGGTTTTCGACACTTGGGTTCTTTGCCATGCTTAGAAGAGAGTTCAAGGTTTCCGACACTTGGGTTTTAGCAATTGGTTAATCTATATATATTAGTACATATATCTTCTGGCGGGATCTACGACGAGCATCGAAATTAAACGACATGTTTAAATAAATATATACAAACAGAATCAAAATATAAGAAAATGAAAATATATTATAAAAATAAAATAAAATAATCCATATCAATTACTTACCCGAAAATTGAAAATGTAAATTTTCAACTTTATATAAAGTGTAGTGATAATTATAGTCATTATTATTATAGAGTATTACGCATCATAATAAACAAATAAATATTATCATACATAAGCATAAATAAAAAGACATATTTTGAAATTATATATTTTTAATATATATCAGTAATTATTCATATAAAGAGACATAATAAAATTAATACAAAAAATTATTTTTAGAAAAAAGTTATATATAAAATGAACCAATATATTTTCCTTCACCTGTAATACAGTCTAAACTATTATTATTAAAAAATATGTAAAACAAAAAACACGATATCTGCTTATTTTCCCTTTAAAAAAATAGAAAAACAAATAAGATTAACATAGTAGAAAAAAAAAACATGTCATTAAATAGAGAAAAAACATTAAAGAGAGTAGAGAGGAAAGATAAAAATTATTTTAAAACTTTAAATGATCATAACTTATTCATTCAAAATTTATTTTTTTTATGTTTTTTTTTAAATTAAATATTTCTAAAATGAATCAGTATAATTTCTTTCTCCTTAATTGCACTGAAAACTATTATAATTGAAAAAATATAAATAAAATCATAAAAATTAATAATATAAAAAAGCTTAAAATAAAAAATTATTGTATATATTCGATATTAAGGAGAGAGGAAGTTTGATTGATAAAATAGTTTAGTTCTGATAAAGTTGTAGACTTGTAGTATAAAAGAGAAATATATCATCTCAACCTTCTTTGAGTTTTACACGTAAATATACATGAGGTGGTTCAAATAAAGATTCTTCTGTCGTAATAATCTATTATAAGTATATATCATCTCAACCTTCTTTAAGCCTTATATTATGTATAATTGATTTTGTTTGATTCATCTACGATTATAAGTATATCCAAACGAGATCTCCCTTTCAAAAAAAACGAATTAAGAGCCGAATTAAATTCGTATTAAAATTGGTAGTGGAAGAATACTATATATATGGGAGAAAGAAGAGAGACAGAAGCCATCGATCGATCCAAAATTTGAAACCATAAAAAAAAACATCCAAAATTTGGAGGTCTTCACATGGGGAATGATCACAGCAAAACTGCAGCATCCGAACTTCCAGAAGAAATCATTCAGCACATACAATCTCTTATTATAAGTGAAAGAGATGGTGATGAAAGAGATGCTGCTCGAACCTCTCTCCTATCCAAGTCCTGGCACGGCGCGTGGACCACGCACCCCAACCTCAGTTTCGATCAAAGCATGTTCTGGAATCGCATGGATGAGTTTCCCATATTCACGAAGAAGACTATCCAGAGGTATGAAGATTTGATCCCAAACATTAAGAGTTTCAAGCTATGGATGTCTATGAAAGGTAACGACTATCCTGATCTGGCTAGAGAATTGATTTTGAAAGCGATCAAATTGGGGGCTACTGATCTCACCATTCAAATTTCATTAGCCGGGGTGATGACTCGTTCGCGTTTTGTTCTGCCAGATGAGGTGCTTCAATCCGAAACCCTAGCTAGATTATTTCTTCTATTGGGTCAGGTTGATCACCAAAAGTGGTGCAAAGAGGTAATCCTTCCCAATCTCAAATCCCTTCATCTATGTTACACGACTATATATGGTGATGGTGATTTAATTAGGGATTTGATTTTGGGATGCCCATCCATTGAGGAATTAACACTGATAGATCTCAAGAGTTCGTCTCCCTTTCCTTTTGATGCGATGATCAAACTGCATAAGCTCAAGTATTTGAAATTGGAGCGTTTGGACTTCAATGATAGCTTATGTAAACATGACTTGTGGCCTCAACTCCCTTGCCTCAAAGAATTGGTGATTGACGATGACAAGTCTGACTACAAGTGGGACGATCTAAGAATTTGCAGTCCATCTCTTGAGCGCATAACCATAATCATAGATAGATTTAAAGCCGTGATGAATGCGGAGTTTGATGTTCCAAATATTCGATACTTTAAGTTCAAGGGTCACTATGTTCCGAGCCTCAAGTTCAAAACAACAACTACTAGGGAATGGGAGTCGGAGATACACGTACGTTTCTCGCCCTACATGCCCAGTGCTGCGTGGTTGTCTTCGTTGAAGCAGCTTGTGAAAATGTTGAGCCCATCCCGAGTTTCTCTCACCATGCACATAACTGCTACGCACGATGATGGAGATGGATACGTGGGAGATGGTTTAGCTGTACCTGTAGTGGAGAATTTGACGATACAGGGTTTTGGATTAAACGGAGCTTTTCTGGATGCTTTACTTTGGACTTGTCGCCCCAACTTCATAAACACTGAAAAACGTTATGCAGAGATGGTACTGGATTTGAAAGTATTCGAGTTGAAGAAGAAGACAGTGTTAGATCCTTGTAGGGAGACAATGTATATATGGGGCAAGAAGAGAAACAGTAGCCGTCCAAAATTTGAAACCATCTCAAAAATCATTGAATATTTGCAGGCCTTCCTCCCATGGAGATCCTTGTAGGAAATTTTCTTAACCTCGATCTGTTTTTATGTTAGCTAGACTCTATTGATTTCTTTGGTAAACTCATCTGTTTTTTATCTTGATTAATCAAAACGTTGAATTAGATTGATCAAGTCGATTGTTTTTGTGTTAGAGTAGTTAGACTCTAGTGCTTTGGTAAACTAATCTTGTTTATGGTTGGATTAATTATCTGCTATATATATACACAAGAAATATGAAGGCGAGGATAGAGTGAAAAAAGAGTTAATGGGTTCAATTAACCTTCTTATATAACAAAAGTAAAAAATATAGTCAACACATTGCAACAAAATATTATTCTTATAGTGACATAATTTTTTATAAATAATCACTCATAAATGTAACTCAGTAAAATTATGATATTTTACAGGTGAGTAGTTATTCTTATCTCTGAAAAATCCTAGCCTCAATTTTCGCATTCCACTCTTCCATTTTTCTCTCATTCGTCTTCCATCCCATCCACCATTTGAAGAAGAAGCATGTATTCTTAAGATTTTTGAAGAAGAAGCAATCGTGGGATTAAACTAAATGATGTTGTCTCATAAGAAACGAGATCATTTTTACCAACTGATTGTTGCGCGTAAGAATGATTATGTTACGTCAATTATTCAGCTAGTCATGTCATGTCAACCATAAGTTTGGTCTAAAACCTAATTGGTAGTAAAGTCAGATCAAATCAATAGTTTCGTAATTACCACACAAATTTTTGCTATCTAGCTCGCATGCAACATTAGAATTTGATACTTCAGTAAAAAGGTACTCCGGCATTGGGTAATTAAATTCCAGAAGCATATGAATAACCACTTTGTTCGATATTATTTTTATGTTTTATTCAAGATCAAATTAGTAATTAAAAATAAAAAAATAATGTTGGCCTATTCCTAAAAAGTTGTGTGGAATCAAGGGATTAAACTAAATGATGTTGTTTGGTAAGAAACCGTTTCTGCTAACTGATTGTCCCATATATAAGAATGGTTATGTCAAGTCAATTATTCAACTAGCCATGCAAACAGTAAATTTGGTCGAAATCCTAACTAATGGCAAAATCAAAGGTCTAGCTCGCTCTGCTTTTTCTTTCTCCAACGTAATGATCTGGAAGTCGGGGTTTCCCCCTTGGCATCTTGATACTGCTCGCTTTGATTCTTCTTAATGAAACCTTCCTTTTCCCCTAAAAAAATATTAAATAAGATATTATTAACCTTATTAATTTTATATATTAAAATTAATCCTAAAAAATAAACGCCCCCAACATGAAGCAGTAGGCTGAGACCCATATGTGGTTATATCCAGACTTCCATTCCCACTACGTAGATGGGATCAAGCAGTATCAAATGTATTCGCAGGCGTATTATATAATTCCAGACGTATGAATAACCTCTTTGTTCTATATTCTTTTATGTTTTATTCAAGATCAAATTAGTAATTTAAAAAAAAAAAAACTGCAACCCAATATTGTTTTATGATTTTTCATCACTATTTCAACCTATATATAACCTTTCCATTAATCCATATTACCACTATACAATTTTGGCTTGTCGGCAAATCTGAAAAATCCGTCGATAACACGAAGCATTGACGGTGTGATAATAGGAACACTTGACACAACATTATTTTGGCCAAAAATGGTGTGATAATATTATTCATCCTTGAAGTGAAAATAAGGAAGAAAAAATGGCATGAGCATCTTGTGTCAAATGTTGGTAAAGGAAGGAGGCATTTAAAGGCATAAATTTGTGTTATCCATAATTTTCCATGGATAAATTTATCCATCAAAGTAAACGCAGCCTTAGTGATTTTTCAATTCTAGAGATTAGAGAATAAAACAAGATAATTTCTTTAAAACTTTTAATTATATTTTATACCAATCATTTTTTATTTTTACTAATTATTATCAGTTTTTTATTTTAATTAATTATTAATAGTTTTAATTGATGAAATTCTACTTTTGTATTTAGGTTGTATGTGTTAATCGTGAACATAGATATTCATCATATTCATATAAAGATTATTGGTGCGATCTTTTCTCTCTAAATTCTTATATTATTTCGTTATTATTTTAGATCTTTACTTCGTTTAGTTGTGCACTTAACACTTGTTCTTATATTATTTCGTTATTATATATTTTAAATGAATGACATAGTTTTTATATATATATTTACAAAGTAATTTGACAAAAAAGATGTATTATTAAATCAAATATTTTCATAATATAATTTTTTCTTAACTATAAATAAAGGGCCCAATTTTTAAAATTCATACTGGGCCTACGTTATCCTAGCTCCGCCCCTGAGAGAGACTAAAAGGCATCCCAATTCCCAAATTTAAAACTCTCTCAAAAACATTAATTCAAAATTTGCAGGTCTTCCTCCCATGGAGAATCCTCAGAAAAGAATTGCGGGACTCGGCGAATCCAAACTTCCACAGGAAATCATTCACCGCATACAATGTTTTATGTCTGGGAGGGATGCTGCTCGATCCACTCTCGTATCCAAGTCGTGGCACGGCGCGTGGTGCATGCGCCCCAACCTCTGTTTCGATCAATCCGCGTTTCGGGATCGCATGGATAAGTTTCCCATATTCACGATGAATTCTATGCAGAGGTATGAAGATTTGAACCTAAAGATTAAGAGTTTCAAGCTATGTATGGAAGTTAACAAAAATTCTGATCTGGCTACAGAATTGATTTTGAAAGCCATCAAATTGGGGGCTATTGATCTCACCATTGAGTTTCCAATCTCGGATACTGGTAGATATTTTGTTCTACCAGATGAGGTGCTTGAACCAGAAACCCTAGTTAGATTATGTGTTCAAGGGGTCATGATAATTGCTTTCGAAAAGAGGAATAAAGTGGTAACCTCCTCCAATCTTAAATCCCTTCATCTTGTTGAAAATAAGAGTCAATAGTCAAAAGTATTAAAATCAATTCAAAGATTAGATCTTTGAATTGAATATAAGAGTGTGTATATTTGATTTTAAGAAGATTTTGTAAGACTTTTTATCCATCCTTATACTATATAAGGATGCATTGTAATCAAGGAAATTAGTAAGCAACATCAAGAAATACAATAACAATCATTTGCTTCTCTTTATCTTTCTCTATGCATTATGATAATACCATGTTCTAACATGGTATCAGAGCAGGTTCAATCCTAGGAACTCAGAAACAAATCATCATCGTTCATATCCCAAACCAAAAACCTTTCTTAGCCAATTCACCAAATCAAGGCAGCCTCTGTTCTTCATTTCCTGAAAAAAAAAATGCCAGGAGAGATTGAAACCATAAACCAAACAGATTCAAATAACCCAAATCCAATCAACTGCAATGAAGAAGGGATTAAAAAGCACCGAAAACTGATCGGAAATCACCGATTATTTCAGTTCCTCCCTGGATTAGATGGGAGATACGACAAACTTTGTCGGGACATTCTCAAGAAAGTTCCCGTTCCCTCAGTCAAGTCGGCGTTCTCAAAAGTGAGAAGGGAGGCCGCCCGACTACAAAACTTGCAGCCGGCAACCAACCGCTCCGACAGCGACGTCTCATCATTGGGAGTGGTCGGAGCCGGAATCACCGCCACCCACCGCCCTACTCAGCGGCCTGAGGTCCGACGGCGGCACAGACGCCTTCAAGCTGTGAACCGGAAATTGACAGCCATGAACAAGTTGTTGATGGAGGAAAACGATCGGCTGCAGAAACAAGTCTCTCATTTGGTGTATGAGAACAGTTACTTCCGACAGCAAACTCAAAATGGAACGCAGCACCTCGTTCTGCGCGCAGGTCCGCGACGCGCCGAATGTGAGCGGGTAGAGGGAGCCGTTCCGGACGGGGATGGCATGGGAGACGGAGGCCTCATTGCCGAGGCGTACCGCGTGGACGCCGTGCGCCACCGCGAAGCCGCTGATCTCCCATCTGGGGAGGGCGTGAAGCCCAAGGAGCACCGATTTGAGGGGGAGGCGACTAGAGAGGATGGGGGAGGCTCGGTGAGCGGCATCAAAGGCGTGAATGAAGAAAGCGGCGCCCATTCTAACCGAGAAGGTATAGGGTTTGGTGTTTTTACACCAAACCCTCCTAATTTTGAATATTTACAAAAAATACCCCATGCCTTGCAACTAAGTCCCTCAGATTCTCGTTTATTACAAAATAAACCCCACCTCTCCTATTTTCAGTCCACAAGTTTAAAGGAATTACAGAATAAGCCCCACTTTATGCAAACTACCCCCCTGGATTTCCATAAATTACAAAACCACCCCAAACCTCTACATAATACTAAAAACACCTCTCAATTATGTAGAAATTCCCTAAATACTTCCGCTGCATATCAAACCTCTCGTGATAATAGGGATAGAGATAAAGGGTGGATTTTTGATTGTGGAGCCACTGATACAATGACTTTTGATAAAACTGATATTATTAAGTCATCAACATCACATCGTACGCATGTTCAGACTGCAAATGGTGATTTGACTCGTGTTAAAGGAGCCGGAACTATAGAAATTTCCCCTACTTTACGTCTCTCAAATTGTCTTTATGTCCCGTCTCTTTCACACAAACTCTTATCTATTAGCCATGTTACAAAAGAATTCAATTGTACCATGATAATGCATCCCCACTTCTGTTTGCTTCAGGATATCAGGACGGGGGAGATTATTGGGCGTGGCACTGAGCGGGATGGATTGTACTATGTGGATGAGATAGCTCAACAAGGCAAGGTGATGCTGGCTCACGGAACTGCTGACCGGGAAGCCTGGCTTTGGCACCGTCGGTTAGGGCATCCATCCATGGGGTATCTTAAGCTTTTATTTCCTAAATTAATAAAAAATGATGAGAATTTATCTTGTGAAACTTGTGTTTTAGCTAAAAGCCACCGAAAATCTTTTAAGCCTAATGACACACAAGTAAACTCCATATTTTCTCTTGTTCATTCTGATGTTTGGGGTCCTTCACCCGTGGTAGGGGGACAAGGTTTTAAATATTTTCTGTTATTTATTGATGATTGCACTAGGATGACATGGGTATATTTTTTAAAACACAAATCTGAAGTTTTTGAAAAATTTACTCATTTCCATACTATGGTTCAAACTCAGTTTCAGAAAAACATCCAAACCCTTAGAACTGATAATGGGGGGGAATTTGTTAATAATTCCATGAAAATATTTTGTCAAACAAAAGGGATTATTCATCAAACTACTTGCCCCCACACTCCTGAACAAAACGGAGTTGCCGAAAGAAAAAACCGAATTTTACTTGAAATGACTCGTTCTATGATGATTGAGTCTCATGTTCCCTCCTCGTTTTGGCCCGAGGCCGTGAAAACCTCGGCTTACCTTATTAACCGTCTCCCTACTAGGACTCTTAAACTTCAAACACCATTACAAAAATTGTCTACTCTGGCCTCCATACCTCTTGCCCTTACACTTCAACCACGGGTCTTTGGGTGCTCTGTTTTCGTTCACATTCCTAAACATGAACGCACCAAACTCTCTCCTTGTGCAGTCAAGTGTGTGTTTGTAGGTTATGGAGTTAATCAAAAAGGATATAGGTGTTACAATTCCAAAACCCGTCAAATCATCACCACCATGAACTGTGATTTCCTTGAAACTGAGTATTTCTACGATAACCACCTTACCAGTCAGGGGGAGAGTGAGAGTGAGATCGACTTGTTAAGTTGGTTACCAATGCCAGTCTCGGAAGCAGATCCAACAGAAAAAGTTAGCCTTGCCACCGAGCATGTTTCATCCACTCCAGAACAATCTAGTCCGCTGCATGAGCCTATATCTTCTCCGCCACTGATATCTGAGGTAAGATCTTCTGAACCTACTATTGTGGCTTCTGATTCTGCTGATAATATTTCTCAAGTCATTGAAGAAGAACAGGAGGATAATACAGTAGATGGAGATACTGGGAGATATGTGCTACCACCCAGGAGTAATCGGGGTGTACCTCCTAAACGGTATACCCCAGAGAAAATTGTGAGGAATTCGCGATACTCAATTGGGAATATCGCCAAGGGAAACTTGTCCAAAAATGCCACAGCCTATGAAGCGGCCTTATATGATGAGGAGATTCCACAAACAGCAGAGCAAGCCCTGAAGATCGAGCATTGGAGAAATGCTATGAAGAAAGAGATAGGAGCCCTAAACCGGAATCACACATGGGAGAAGTGTCGGTTGCCAAAAGGGAAGAAAACTGTGGGATGCAGATGGGTTTTCACAATCAAACGAAAACCCGATGGATCTATTGAGCGATACAAAGCTCGGCTGGTTGCAAAAGGCTACACACAAACATATGGGATCGACTATGCAGAAACTTTCTCGCCTGTGGCAAAGATGAACACTGTCAGGGTGCTCCTCTCCATTGCTGCAAACAAGGATTGGGATCTTCATCAGTTTGATGTTACAAATGCCTTTCTTCATGGTGAGCTTGAAGAAGAACGGGAGGTATACATGGATGCACCCCAAGGTTTTTCAGATGAGTTCGAGGAAGGGAAGGTATGCAGATTGAAAAAAACTTTATATGGACTCAAACAGTCTCCCAGAGCTTGGTTTGGAAGATTCACCACAGCTATGAAGAAGTTCGGGTACCAGCAAAGCAATTCAGACCACACCTTATTCTTGAAGAAACGAGGTGATCTTATTTCTTGCTTAGTCATTTACGTTGATGACATGATCATAACAGGGGATGACTTAGAAGAAATCCAGAAGTTGAAAGCAAATCTTTTCAAGGAGTTCGAAATGAAGGACCTTGGGAGACTAAAGTACTTCCTCGGGATCGAAGTACTCAGATCGAGGAAAGGGATTTTTATCAATCAGAAGAAGTATACTCTTGACCTTCTTGCAGAAACTGGGATGCTAGATTGCAAGCCAGCTGAGACGCCTATGGCTGTCAATCATGGGCTACAGATTGTGAAGGGAGCTGAATTGGCGGATCGAGGAAAATATCAACGTTTGGTAGGGAAACTTATATATCTTTCCCATACTCGGCCTGATATTGCATATGCTGTTGGAGTTGTGAGTCAGTTTATGCACCAACCACAAGCTGACCATATGGAAGCAGCACTCAGAATTGTGAGATACTTGAAAGGAACCTTTGATTATGGAGTACTGTTCAGGAAGACTGGACATCTCGAGATACAAGCCTACACTGATGCTGACTGGGCTGGAAACCCAGTTGACAGGAAATCAACAGCAGGGTACTTTGCCTTCATTGGAGGGAATCTTGTATCATGGAGAAGCAAGAAACAAAAGGTGGTGGCACTCTCAAGTGCAGAAGCAGAATTCAGGGGAATCAAGAGTGGGCTGACTGAAGTTCTTTGGTTGAGAAGGCTACTAATGGAGTTAAGTCTTCATCCAACAAAAACATGCCAAATGTTCTGTGACAACAAAGCCGCCATCAGCATATCTGAAAATCCGGTGCAACATGATAGAACCAAACATGTTGAAGTTGATAGGCACTTCATCAAAGAGAAGATCGAAGGAGGGATCGTGACCCTACCCTTTGTCAGATCCGAAGATCAACTCGCTGACATCTTAACCAAAGCTGTGAACTCCAAAAGTTTTTCAGATGTTCTTTCCAAGTTGAGTATCGGAAATCCCGTCACTCAACTTGAGGGGGAGTGTTGAAAATAAGAGTCAATAGTCAAAAGTATTAAAATCAATTCAAAGATTAGATCTTTGAATTGAATATAAGAGTGTGTATATTTGATTTTAAGAAGATTTTGTAAGACTTTTTATCCATCCTTATACTATATAAGGATGCATTGTAATCAAGGAAATTAGTAAGCAACATCAAGAAATACAATAACAATCATTTGCTTCTCTTTATCTTTCTCTATGCATTATGATAATACCATGTTCTAACACATCTATCCTATGTGTCTGTAAATGGTGATTTTATTAGTGATTTGATTTCGAGATGCCCATCCATTGAGAATTTAAGATTGACAAAACTTAGGAATTCCCATCTCTTTAATGACTTGTGGCCTCAATTTGCTTGCCTCAAAGAATTGGTGATTGAGAATATCAACTTGGGCGATGTAAGAATCTGTAGCCCATCACTTGAGCGCATAACCATACACTTACATGAGTTTAGAAACGTGATGAATGCAGAGTTTGATGTTCCAAATATTCGATACTTTAAGTTTGATGGCCGTGATATTCCTTGCCTCAAGTTCAAATCAATATGTAGTTGGGAATGTGAGTCGGATATACACATACATTTCACGCCCTACATGGCTGGTGCTTCATCGCCCTACATGGCTAGTGCTTCGTGGTTCTCTTCGTTGAACCAGCTGCTAAAAATGTTGAGCCCATCCCGAGTTTCTCTGTCTATATTCATTGGCAATATGCAATATGATGGATATAGATATGTGGGAGATGGTTCAGCTATACCTGTGGTGGAGAATTTGACGCTAGAGGGTTCTGCAGTGACCCGTGCTTCTATGGATTCTTTACTTTGGAGTTGTTGCCCCAAATTCATAAACATTCAGAAACGTTATGCAAAGGTAGTGGATTTGAAAGTATTCAGACAGTTGAAGAAGAAGACATTGTTAGATGCCGGGGAAATTCTTCACTTCCAACGTAAGTATTAGGTAAAATCACTTCATGTTTAATTAAGTTAATTAGATTTAATGTCTATCATTCAATGATGAGTTGTTTTTTTTAGTTAATAAATATACATTCATGAATATATAGACAATTTTCTCAACTCCATCTGTTTTTATGTTCTATTTCTTTGGTAAACTCATCTGATTTTGATCTTGCTTAGTTAAAATGTTGAATAATATATCAAATCAAGGTGCGTGGTTTAATTTAATATCTGGAATTTAAGATGGTGAACCTGCACTCATCATGAATTTAGTTTGATTTTTATGGAGATAAACTTTGCTGTTACTCTTGTTTTTACTCTCCTTGGTATTTTTTTCCTCGTTATTAGATTGAAGAACATTTGATTTGTGGAACTTGATTTTGAAACTTGTTATTAGATTTTGAAAATTTGTTATGTTCATAAATGATTGTAATGAATGTCGATGTTATGAAACTGCTTTTCTAGGGGCAACAAATTAAATGTATTCACAAAATAATTTGGATATTAAAGATAGGGTATGTGAAGAACTGTAGAGATGTTGATATATATGCTGTTGCTAATATAGTGAGCTGTTGCTGCTGTTTCTCATATGAAATTGTATCTTGAGAAACAAACAATTGAGAAATGATAACTGCTTCTCTTTTACTTTCAAACACAATGTTTACTTCATAAATTCTTCTGTATGATTTGTGGCCTCAATTTCCTTATTTATTTGATATTGATTTTGAAAGCGATCAAATTGGGGGTTACTTATTTGGTACGTCAATTGTTTTACCAGATAAGGTGATTTAATCCTAAGCCCTAAATTATCCAGTTTTGGTTTATGTTTTATCAAGTTGGAGTTATCAACTTTTTAATTAATGATAATTTGGTTTTTATATATAGACATGTTTTGTGATAATTTCGATCTGGAAGTTGATCTATTCCAAGTTGTTGGGCTTTTATTGTGCTTACTTCACAAGTAAATAAATTAATTAAAAGTTAATTGCATATAATTATAAACAATTGAACTTAAATTTATCAAATTTTGATTTTGTATACACACACTTCTAAGTGTGGCGTGGTAATTATTAAATTATCGATTTCATGTGATTTAATCCGACCAAACTTACTATTAACCTGACTTATCGAATGATTGACGTGGCACAATCGTTATTGCACGGAAATCAATTGACAGAAACAACGGTGTTTAATAATTTTTAGGCAATTATCCCTAAGTTAAAGGGTTATTTGCATTCTTTAAAAGGTCAATAATGATTCCTCGTTCTCTCATTTGATGACTCGAATCTTGATCTATTGATTGAAGGGATAAGCATTTGACCAACTAAGCTACGTTTCATTGTCATTGCGTGGGGATAGTTTGTCATTAGGTTCATTCACAATCAAAGACGTCTTCATGCGGTATAAGTCAATAATCGAAAATCAAAAACACAATACGAATTCATATAAGTCAATATGATGAGCCAATCCAATGCAGTATCTAACTCATAAGTGGACCAAGAGCATAAAAAAATTGAAACAATTGTTGCAACAATTATTTTTAAAAATATATTTTCAAAAATCAAAAGTCATTGTCAATATTTTAATTTTTTTTGTTAATGACGCGTGTATAATACGTGCCTTATTATTTTGCTATCAAGCCTGACTCCAAAATTGGAGCTCACCTCGAGCTCGTGGGGTCTGCCAGTGCTAGAGTCGCGCTAAAGATGCTTTACTGGGATCCGTTCGCACACAGGATGGGCCACAAAATATAAGTGCTAGAGTCGCGCTAAAGATGCTTTAGAGATATTTTTTATTAAGTGCCTCTAAATATATTTTTTGGGACAATTGTTAAATATGGAGACATATAATATTTTAAGTTTCAGGCTGTTAGACAATTAAAATAGATATAATAGATATAACGTCAGTTGGATAGAAACAACGTCGTTTCAAGTTGTTGGATGGAAACAACATAATTAGCTGAATAATTAAAGTGACATAATCATTAACAATCAGTTGGCAGAAACAATGTCGTCAACGTATGCGGACGTGTTGTTAATCTTGCATGAACAATGTCGTCAGGTTGTTATGTCAACATAAAAAAAATTCGAATTAGAAATTAAATTAAATAATAAAATAAAAAAATCAAATATAATAAAAATAACGCGATCCAACCCGAATACGAATATGATACGCAATTATGATATAATAAGAACACAAACATGACAAAAGAGCATATATCCATCTCAACCTTCTTTGAGTTTTACACACATTCAAATAAAAGATTCTTCTATCGTAATAACCTAAGCCATTATGTATTATTGATTTTGTTTGATCGATCTACGATTATAAATATATCGAAAAGAGAGTCATATGAAAAAAGAAGAAGTTAAGTCCGAATTCAATTAGTATTAAAATTGGTGGAAGACAATATATATATACATGGGGCAAGAAGAGAAACAGAAGCTATCCAAAATTTGAAACCCTCTCAAAAATCATTGAAAATTTGCAGGTCTTCCTCCCATGGAGAATGCTCAGAAAAGAATTGCAGCAGATGGCGAATCCAAACTTCCAGAAGAAATCATTGAGCACATACAATCTCTTATAACTGATCAAAGAGATGCTGCTCGAACCTCTCTCCTATCCAAGTCCTGGCACGACGCGTGGTTCACGCGTCCCAACCTCAGTCTCGATCAAACCAAGTTCCGGAATCGCATAGATGAGTTTCCCATATTCACGAAGAAGACTATGCAGAGGTATGAAGATTTGAATCGAAATATTAAGATTTTCAAGCTGTGCTTATTGGGAGGTACACACGATTCTGTGGGTAGAGAATTGATTTTGAAAGCGATCAAATTGGGGGCTACTGATCTCACCATTGAATTTCCAACCTCGGATAAAAGTAGGTGTTTTGTTCTACCAGATGAGGTGCTTGAATCCGAAACCCTAGTTAGGTTATCTGTTTTGGGGCTCACGATTGATCTCGAGAGGAGGAATAAAGCGGTAGCTTGCTCGAATCTTAAATTCCTCAAGTTAACCCATGCGAGTGTAAATGGTGATTTAGTTCGGGATTTGATTTCGAGATGCCCATCCATCGAGGAATTAACAGTTATTCACACCACCAGCACCAGCACCACCACCACGAGCTCGTTTGGAAACGAGAGAAGAAGATGGAGTCCCTCGCATAATCAGTTTGATAATCTCAAGTGTTTGCGTTTGATTAGTTTGGGTGTTAAACTGCATGATTATGAAGAGTTGTGGAACAAGTCTCCTTCCCTCAAAGTGTTGGTGATTTGGGATGACGAGTGTGAGCATGTAAGAATTTGCAGCACATCGCTTGAGCGCATAACCATACGCTTATCACGTAATGAAATCTGGAAATCGGGGTGGAATGGGGAGTTTGATATTCCAAATATTCGAAATTTTGAGACGAGCGGTTGTAGCATGCAAGTGCCGCGCATCAAGATCAAAAGCAGTGATAATAGGGAATGGGAGATCAGAAGCAGAGATATGCAGAGAAATTGCAGCTTGGAACCTATTGCTTATTGCTTCTCTTCGTTGAACAATCTTGTGGAAACACAGAGACTATCTCGATTTTCTCTTTCTATTTTTCCCGAACTTTATCCGTACGTATAGGCCATGCACACTTTAATCAGGACTTTCTTTTTCATTGTAATTAGATATATTCATTAGTATTCGATTCTATTATGTTCATCAAGTAATAAATTAGAGTATATAGTTACAATTCTTTTCGTCTTTTTTTTTGTAAATTTGTCACTATATATAATCTTTGTTTGGTTAATTAAATGTTATATTTTCGTATCCCCCTTGCAGTGAATTTAAGTAATGAAAAAGATAGCAAGTGATGGATGGTTGGTTATTTAACATTGTAGTTATTTGTATTAATTTTCTTGGAGATATAATTATAAAACACACAAATGCAAGAGATAAAAGAAGATAGCCGCCCCTTCATTGATTTTCAAGAGCAAATTGTTACATCAATGTTTTATGATGAGTTGTTTTGCAGATAGGAGTATATAATATTACTATATACCGTTCTGGAGATTAATTTTTCTCAAGTTGAGTTGGAGTTGCTGTCCCTTTTATTTTGATACGATGATCAAACTGCATAAGCTCAGGTATTTGGAATTGGAGGGTTTCGACTTCAATGCAGAGTTTGATGTTCCAAATATTCGATACTTTAAGTTTAATCAATGGTCATTATATTTCGCGCCTCAAGTTCAAAACAACAACTATTAGGGAATGAGAGTGGAATATATATATATAGGGGCGCGCTCCAGTGAGACCTTCTATTTTTCCTAACATGAGGACAATGAATAAGACATATAATACTAATAAAACGTATATCTAACAAACAAGATGTATATACTGATGAAAAATAAAATTTTAAAAATTGGTAATGAATAATACATATATACTGATGAACAATGCAGTATATACTGATGAATAACAAAACTTAAAATATTCTGCTCCCTCCAGATACAATATCAGCCATAGAATTAATAAAATAAACGCACCAGATCGTGCCTCATGATACACGAAAATTAGGGGGTCTCATGTTAAAACTCTAGTTCTTTGGGAAACTGATCTTGTTTAATTTAGTTAAATAATTGCTTTGCAATATCCCCAGCTTTTCTGGTTCTTTGCTATGCTTAGATAATTAAAGGTCTCACTGCAAGTTTGTTTACTTTCAACGGAAATAGGATTTCCAGTTTTTGGTTCCTATGGTTTGTTCTGATCTTTGGTTTTTATGATAATTTGGGTTTTAGTCATTGCTTAATCTACGTATACTCGTGTGATGCATGACGAGCATCACGATATGTTTAAATAAATAAATACAAACAAAATCAATTTATAACAAATGTAATTATATTTAAAAATAAAATAAAATAATTCACATCAATTACTCAATAAAAATCCGAACTTAAAAATATAAAATTTCAACTTTATATAAAATGTAATGATAATTAGTCATTATTATTATAGAGTATTCATGTCATAATAAACAAATAAATATTATCATACACAAGCATAAATAAAAAGTCATATTTGAAATTATATTTTTCATATATATAAATAATAATTCATATAAAAAGTTAAATTAACACAAAAGATTTATTTTTAAAAAAGAGATATATATAAAATGAACCAATATATTTTTCTCGACCTTTAATTCTAAACTATTATAATTAAAAAATATGTAGATATCTACTTATTTTTGCTTTAAAAAAATAGAAAAACAAATAAAATTAACATAGTAGAAAAAAATTATGTCATTAAATAGATAAAAAATATTAAAGAGAGTAGAGAGGAAAGAAAAAAAAATATTTTAAAAATTTAAATTACCATAACTTATTCATTCTAAATTTATTTTTGTGCTTTTTTAAAATTAAATATTTCTACTAAAAAATATTTAATTGAAAAAAAAATTAAACAAAATCAAAAAAATGCAGAAAAATAAAATATAATTGATATAAAAAATTAAATAAAAAATTATTGTATATATTCAATATTAAGGAGAGAGGAAGTTGGATAGATGAAAAAGTTTAGTCGCAAAAAGTTGTATAAAAGAGACATATATCATCTCAACCTTCTTTGAGTTTTACACGTAAATATACATGAGGTGGTTCAAATAAAGATTCTTATGTATAATTGATTTTGTTTGATTGATGTACGATTATAAATATATCGAAAGGAGATTCCTATAATATATGATTACTCTCCCTTTCATAAAAACGAATTAAGTCCGAATTAAATTCGTATTAAAATTGGTAGTGGAAGAATACTATATATATGGGGGCAAGAAGAGGGACCGAAGCCATCCAAAATTTGAACCCTAAAAAATCATCCAAAATTTGGAGTTGTTCCGATGGATAATAGACTTTTTGATTTTAAAAGTTTATAAATCGAATCCGTAATTCTCGGCGGAAAAAATCGTGTGTGTTGTTGTTGGAAGATCAAAACTAAAACAAAGATTCAAATTAATATCCGAAATTAAGCAGGTAATTACATATGGCTCATCTTCCTGGCGATATTATTCAGTGCATACAATCTCTTCTCACTGTAAAAGAAGCTGCTCGATCCTCTCTCCTATCCAAGTCATGGTACGGCGCGTGGGCCACAACCCCCAATCTCAGTTTCGATGAATTCGAGTTGCGAGAAAGGTTGCCGCAGTTGGCGAAGAAGACGTTGCAGAGGTATGAACATCTCAATCTAAACATCCAAAGTTTCAGTCTGCGTATGTACGGAAAACATTCTCTGGCTAGAGAATTGATTTTGAAAGCGATGGAATTGGGGGCTACCGATCTCACGATTCATGTTGAGGACGACAATAAAGTGTCGTTTGTTCTACCAGATGAGGTGCTTGAATCCCAAACCCTAACTCGATTATCTGCTTCTTGCCGCACAATTGATCTCGGGAGGAGGAAGAAGAAAGAGGTAATACCTTGTTTCACTCTTAAATCCCTTAATCTATCCGGTGTGACTGTAAATGGTGATTTCTTTAAGGATTTGAGTTGGAGATTCCCACTGATTGAGGAATTAACTTTGAAACAACCGAAGAGCTTGCTTGCGCTTGATGTTGGTGCGATGGTGAAACTGCATAAGCTCAAGACTTTGCGAGTGGAGGGTTTGGATATTAAAGATAGCTTATCTAAGCATGACTTGTGGCCACAATTCCCTTGCCTCAAAGAATTGGTGCTAATTCAGGATTTCAGGTATAGTTATTGTAACGGTATAAGAATTTGTAGCCCGTCACTTGAACGTATAGTCATATGCTTATATGGGCATGGAAACGTGAATGCGGAGTTTGATGTTCCAAATATTCGATACCTTAAGTTGAGCTGTGATGGTTTCCCGCACCTCAAGTTTGAAACAACAATGATATTGAGCAGGGAATGGGTGTCGGATATAGAGATAAGATGTAGGTACGACTGCAATTTCTTCTATAAGTTGAAGCAATTTGTGAAAGTGGTGAGCTGCGTATCTCGTGTTTCTCTCCATATAGTGAGAGACATGATGAGGGGATATAATTGGGAAGAAGGATATGTTGTGGGAGATGATGGTTCGGGTGTAGCTGAGCTGGAGAACTTGACGCTGCAGGGTATTAGATTCACCTCAGCTTTTCTGGGTAATTTATTGCGGATTTGTCGCCCCAACTTCATATACATTCGAAGATGGGATGTGAATGTGGAAGAGCTGCAACAGCTGCGCCGTCTGCCATGGAAGACCAACACATTCTCATCACTAAATCCTCGTCTCTTCCAACCTAAATATTTTAATAATTTGGAGGACTTGTTTGCCATTCAAGAGGGGCAGACGTGGTCAGATACAGAATTTGTTCGCTTTGAACTCAGGCAATTGAAGAAGAAGAAGAAGAAGAAGAAGAAGAAGAAGAAGAGAAGAAGACATTGTTAGACGATTCTAGGCTTCACTTCCAACGGAAATAGGTATAAACACTTCATGTTTAATTAAGTTAGACTTGATGTCCATCATTCAATGATGAGTTGTTGTTTTTTCAATCAAAAGCCACAGTCAGGCACTATTGTTTTTATGAACTGGTCTCGTTAATTTTCTAGTTTATTAATTCCATTAAATTTAGGATTAGAATTTTTGTGTGATAAATATTTTTGTAAATTGGTGTTCGATTAGGACAAGAATAGGAAGAAGAAAAACGTAATAAACAGAAGAAGGGACCGCGTAGAGTAGTTGTAATTGAAACCCTAGAACAAATTAAATCTTCAAATTTGGAGGTGAAGCCATGGAGCTGGAGCTAGAACAAATTAAATCTTCAAATCTTCAAATTTGGAGGTGAAGCCATGGAGCTGGAGGAGAAGCATCCCCAAATAATTGCGGCTGTAAGCGAATTTGAAATTCCTGAAGAAGTTATACATCACATTCAATCTCGTCCCAGCCTCAGTTTTCATCTAAACGAGTGGGGAAACAGATTGCCTCAATTCGTGAGGAAGACGTTGCAGAGGTATGAAGATCTCAACCTAAACATCCAAAATTTCATGCATAACTTGCTCGGCATATATAGGGAGTGTGTCGTTGTTGCTTTCGTTGAAGGCACATGATCGAGCTGCGAGGTGGTAAAGTTTGATATATATATATATATATATATATATATATATATATATATATATATATATATATATATATAGGGTGTGGTTCTAGAGAGAACTACATTATTTGTGAGAACGGGAGAACCATCAAATCTAATGCATCCACTGTAAAAATTAATGCATTCGCTGTTAAAATTAATGCACTAAAAAAATTAAAAAAAAATGCTCCCTTCAGGATTTGAACCCAGGATCTGTATTCATCCAACAAGATGATGCATCCACCGTAGATCTTGATGATCGAATGGCTGAAAATGGTTCTCCGGTCTTCTTTTATTTATGGTTCTTTCTTGAACCTCTCCCTATATATATATATATATATATATATATATATATATATATAGGGGCACGCTCCAGTGAGACCCTCTATTTTTCGTGTAACATGGAGAACAATGAATAAGACATGTAATACTAATGAACAAAATGTATATCTAACGAACAAAATGTATATACTGATGAAAAACAAAATTTAAAAAATTGGTAATGAATAAGACATATATACTGATGAACAAGACAATATATACTGATGAACAAGACAATATATACTGATGAGAATGCAGTATATACGAAAATTAGAGGGTCTCATTGGAGCGCGTGGCCCTCTTTAAATTACCATAACTTACTAATTCTAAAGTTATTTTTGTGTTTTTTTAAAATTAAATATTTCTACTAAAAACTATTATAATTGAAAAAAAATTAAATAAAATCATAAAAATGTAGAAAAATAAAATATAATGGATATAAAAATTTAAATAAAAAATTATTGTATATATTCAATATTAAGGAGAGAGGAAGTTGGATTGATGAAAAAGTTTAGTCGGAAAAAGTTGTATAAAAGAGACATATATCATCTATATCATCTCAACCTTCTTTAAGTTTTACACGTAAATATACATGAGGTGGTTCAAATAAAGATAAAGATTCTTCCGGCGTAATAACCTAATTAAGCCATATATTATGTATAATTGATTTTGTTTGATTGATCTACGATTATAAATATATCCAAAGGAGATTCCTATAATATATAGTACTCTCCCTTTCAAAAAAACGAATTAAGTCCGAATTAAATTCGTATTAAAATTGGTAGTGGAAGAAGACTATATATATGGGGGCAAGAAGAGGGACAGAAGCCATCCAAAATTTGAACCCTAAAAAATCATCCAAAAAATCGTGTGTGTTGTTGTTGGAAGATCAAAACTAAAACAAAGCTTCAAATTAATATCCGAAATTAAGCAGGTAATTACATATGGCTCATCTTCCTGCAGATGTTATTCAGTGCATACAATCTCTTCTCACTGCAAAAGAAGCTGCTCGAACCACTCTCCTATCCAAGTCATGGTACGGCGCGTGGGCCACAACTCCCAATCTCAGTTTCGATGAATACGAGTTGCGAGAAAGGTTGCCGCAGTTGGCGAAGAAGACGTTGCAGAGGTATGAACATCTCAATCTAAACATCCAAAGTTTCAGTCTACAGATGTATGGAGAACATTCTCTGGCTAGAGAATTGATTTCGAAAGCGATGGAATTGGGGGCTACCGATCTCAAGATTCTTGTTGAGGACAACAATACTGTGTCGTTTGTTTTACCAGATAAGGTGGTTGAATCCCAAACCCTAACTCGATTATCTGTTTTTGGCTGCACAGTTGAACTCGGGAGGAGGAAGAAGAAAGAGGTAATACCTTGTTTCACTCTTAAATCCCTTCATCTATCCTATGTGACTGTAAATGGTGATTTCTTTAATGATTTGAGTTGGAGATTCCCACTGATTGAGGAATTCACATTGAAAAAACCGAAGAGCTTGCCTGGAACACAGCTTGCGCTTGATGTTGGTGCGATGATGAAACTGCATAAGCTCGAGTATTTGCGAATGGAGGGTTTGGATATTAAAGATAGCTTCTCTAAGCATGACTTGTGGCCTCAACTTCGTTACCTCAAAGAATTGGTGGTTCAGAATTTCCAGTTTAGTAAGTACTGGAACGACATAAGAATTTGCAGCCAGTCGCTTGAGCGCATAGTCATACTCTTACATTGGCATGGAAACGTGAATGCGGAGTTTGATGTTCCAAATATTCGATACCTTAAGTTGGGATGTGCTGGTTTCCCGCGTCTCAAGTTTGAAACAACAATGATGAGTAGGGAATGGGTGTCGGATATAGAGATAAGTTGGTGGGACGACTGCAATTTCTTCTATAAGTTGAAGCAATTTGTGAAAGTGGTGAGCTGCGTATCTCGTGTTTCTCTGCATATAGCGATGATGAGGGGATATAATTGGGCAGAAGGATATGTGGGAGATGATGGTTTGGGTGTAGCTGCGCTGGAGAACTTGACGCTGGAGAATATTGGAGTCACCTCAGCTTTTGTGGATGACTTATTGCGGTGTTGTCGCCCCAACTTCATATACCTTCCCAGATGGGAAGTGAATGTGGAAGCGCTGCAACAGCTGGGGCGTCTGCCATGGAAGACCAACACATTCACATCACTAAATCCTTGGGACTTCCTCTTTGCCATTCGAGAGGGGAAGACGTTATCAGATACACAATATGTTCGCTTTCAACTCAGATGATACTCTTTTTTTTTTTGTTAATTTCTCCAGTTCGACTCTTTCTCTTTATCAACTTAGCTAGAGTTATTACATTATTTTTAAACAATAATTTCTATCATTGAAGGCGTGCGCCATGGAAGGAATTTGTTCGCTTACAACTCAAATAGCTACGGACTCACTCCATCATTCTTCACCCAAACATATCCTATTTACTGAGTTAAAGATTTTATTAGGGCTTTTTTTTACTTTTTTTTATAGTAATTTCCGTTGTTCAAGATATATATATAATGAGTTGTTTTGTCGTCATTGTTAATGTGCATTGATGCCTAGCTATATAGTCAGTTTTTGTCATTATATTTTCTGTTTTTATTTGTCCGGAGCTTCCAACTCAGATACAATTAGCCTTCTGCACGCAAATGATAGTAATTTTTTGGGATATTTTTTTGTCATGTTAATTTCCATGGTTCTACGTAGAGGATTGAATATTTGAAGTACGACATTGGAGGATCAAATAAGTTCAAAATTGATCAAAAAACTAACTCGAGTCCCCTCTATCGGTCACCCACTGTGAATGCTCTTAGGCAGACTTAATGGTAAAAGTAGGACCGTAACTTTCAATATTTTTCAGAAAGAGGACTATATATTACGAAATTTGAAAATGAGGACTATATGTTACGGAATTTGAAAATGTGAATTATAACTTTCATTTTTTATAATTACACTCCTATTTAACACATCAAAATAAGGACATCACGGCCTGAAATAGGAGTGTAAATGTAAAAAATGAAAGTTATAGTCTCCATTTTCAAATTCCGTAACATATAGTCATTATTTTCAAATTTCATAATATACAGTCCTCTTTCTGAAAATATTGAAAGTTACAGTCCTGTTTTTACCATTAGGTCCTCTTAGGCACTATTACTTTTGTAAGCTGCTCAAACAAGTTTAAGTGCTTGTTTGATTCAAGTAAAAAAATGGAAAGGAAATATAATGAAATAGTAAAAGGGATGAATGGTAACAATAATTATTAATTTTATTGAATACAGTATTTAATTTAATAATGGAAAGAAATCATGGTAGATTGGCTCATATTTTAACTAACTCAAAATAATTTTAACGTAAGTTGTAGATTAGCTCATATTTTAATTTAATAATATTTTTGTGACAATTATTTTTATAAATTGGTGTTTGATTAGGATTAGAATAGGAAGAAGAAAAAAAACGTAATAGATAGAAGAAGGAGCGCGTATCTAGAGTAGTGTATATAATTGAAACCCTAGAACAAATTAAATCTTCAAATTTGGAGGTGAAGACATGGAGCTGGAGGAGAAGAATCCCCAAACAATTGCAGCTGTGAGCGAATATGAATTTCCTGAAGAAATTATTCACCAAATTCAATCTTTTATGGGTGAAAGGAAAGCTGCTGGAACGACTCTCGTCTCCAAGTCCTGGTACGGCGCGTGGTGTACGCGCCCCAACCTCAGTTTTGATCAATACGAGTTGGGAAAAAGGTTTCGGCAATACGCGATCAAGACGTTGCAAAGGTATGAATATCTCAATCTAAAGATCCAATTTTTCAGTCTACGGATGTATGAAGACTATTATGATCTGGGAAGAGAATTGATTTTGAAAGTGATCAAATTGGGGGCTATTGATCTCACAATTGATGTTATGACCCGGCCAGCGTTTGTTTTACCAGATGAGGTGCTTGAATCCCAAACCCTAACTCGATTATCTGTTTGTGATGCCTCAGTTGAATTCGAGAGAAGGAATAAACCGCTAACCTCTTCCAACGTTAAATCACTCACTCTATACTTCACTGTAACTAAGGGTGATTTTAGTTATAACTTGAGTCGGATATTTCCATTGCTTGAGGAATTAACAGTGAAAGGCTGCTTCAATCCCTGTCCCTTTCATAGTTGTACGACCAAACTGAATAAGCTCAAGTTTTTGCAATTAACGCATTTGAATACCACAGACAGCTTTTGCGAATCTGAGTTGTGGCTTCAATTTCCTTGCCTCAAGACATTGGTGATTTGGGATTGCATTTTTAAGGCTAATGGGGAGGATGTGATTAGAATTCGTAGCCCATCACTTGAGTGCTTAACCATTAGCTTTTACATGTTCAATAAAGCTAAATTGGAGTTTGATGTTCCAAATATTCAGAAATTCGAGCTCAAAGGTTATGATGTGGCGCGGCTGGAGTTGCAAACAAGTAGTAGGGAATGGAAGTCGGATATACGCATAACTTGCTCGGCATATATAAGGTGTACCGTGTCGCTATTGCGTTCGTTAAAGATATTTGTGAAACTGCTGAGCGCATCCCGAGTCTCTCTAGCTCTACACATGATCAGGCCGCGACTTGGTGATCAAAATGGATATGTTGGAGATGGTTTAGGTATACCTGCAGTGGAGAATTTGACGATAAGCGGTTGGGAAGTGTCGCCGGCAATTCTGAATGCTTTATTTTGGAGCTGTCACCCCAACTTTGTTAACATTCAAAGAAGATGTATGAGAGGTATAGTGAAAGAGAATGTGGAACAGTTTCAACACTTGAGCTCTCTGCCATGGAACATATTGTTAGATGATTCAACGAATCATTCGGAAGAAGAATTCGTTCGATTCCAACTCAAATAGGGACCCAAATCGTTACCTTGTGTTCAAGATTTCTCTTTTTCTTTTAGGATGAGTGGTTTTCTAGTTATTAATATGCATTGATTACTATAGATGTAGACAATTTTCTGTTTTTAATTATGTTAATTAAGAGTAGTTACACTCTAGCTATATTTTTAAGTCTTATTTTCTTATTAGCTCAACATATCTTGACGCAGTTGGGAACATGATATTTTCGTCTATTCAACTTTAAATACATTTGTTTTATGGAAAAAAATAAAGAAGTTAAGATATAAATAAAAAAAATTGGTAAAACTTGAGTTATTTTTTGGCAATAAATCCCATAATTATATTGGGTTAATGGCATGTAAATTACTAAACTATAGGCCAATTATGATTTGGGTACTGAATTTCAATGTGTGTCCTGGATAATACTACACTATCAATTTAATCTGATTTTGTGACTCTGCCTATTTTCCGGCGAATACATTGATGACAACGATATTTACGACCGAATTTCCGGTCTTAACGACCGAAATTTCGGTCGTTATAAACAACGACCGTTTGATTTCGGTCGTTAAAAGCCGCGCGACGATCGAAGCTGCGACGCCCTTGTACGGTCGTAAATTCGGTCGTTAACCAATTTAACGACCGAATTTCAGGTCTTAACGACCGAAAATTCGGTCGTTAACGCCGCCTTTTCTTGTAGTGATAACTGGAAATCTGACGTGGACAAGCCCGGACGCATGTTGAAATACAGTCGTTTTACTAGACAAAAAAACGATGCCGTTTATCATTTCTTCTTCCTCAACATCTCTAGTTGCATATGAGAATGTTTGTGGTATTTGCAGGAGTTCGACTCAACATATGGTCCGACTTTGGCATTGCATTTAGTTACCACAAATTGTCGTCTCATATGCTACAGAGTTGGTGACAGTCGGTGATTTCCCCATTAGGTGAGATGCTCTAGCTTGATTCATTCTATTCAATTTGATATAAATAAGTGGTATAGTTGATAAAAGACTGAGAGCTCAATTGCGTACTCAATTTGGATGCTGTAGCTTTTCAATTTGATAGAAATATTCCATGCCTCAATGTTTGAAGTTTTCACAATTTTGAATGAGAATTACTACATAATATGAACTTCTCTTTATATTTCAGTGGCAACTTGTCTTCTTTCACCCATGCTTCTCAACCATATTCCTGCTTTGCTTTAAATTTTTTGCTCACCTTTGTTGAAACTGGTTTTACATCATAAATATTGATAGTTTGCCAAAAGACTGTCGAAGTGTGTGCAGCAGATAGTGGGAGAGTTTTTATTAGTTCTGATATCATATATAGTGGGAGAGTTTTTATTAGTTAATTGGTTACTACACGTTTGATATAATTGAACAATGCAATACCCCTTCTTTGCCCATTGATATAATTGAAGCTTGAAGCAGCCTTCAAGGTTGATTAATTTGTGAGTCAAGTCACCATGGTTGTAACTTGCAGCATTCAGTTTTCATATGTCTTGGAAAACGTGAAATCATTTAATCAGAAAAGCAACTAACTTGATTTGCCACCATCTCTGTTTCGTTTTCATAGTGAGTTTTCTTCTCTCAGATAATGGAGGTGCCGAGACTGCTCGAAGAAGGATCAACAATGAAGAGAAATATCTTGAAACAGAAACAAGAACATCAAACATCTCCCAGGGGTGGTTGCTGCTCGTAAAATCACAACGAAACAACATTCATATGCTTTCTCAATGGCAGGTTTCATGTTCAATTGGCTGAAATACCAGATTCTGAAATTGTACCACCATCTATTGAAGCTACATAGCGATAGATTTCCACCATTTTTCTCTTGATTCCCTTTTTTTTGGATGTTGGTAGGGAACTATTTTAAATAGTTGGATTTTAGGATTTTTTTTTTATTAATATTGTTGTTATATTGAAGATTGAACATATTAGATTTCTATGAATTATAATGATATGAGACTTTCAATTTTGTAAACAAGATTTGAGCACAACAATATTTGATTCCAAGCATTTTTAAGTTTTACTTGTACCTCAATATAAGGATCTTTTCCTCTTTATTGTTTCTTGTCAGTAAAGTTAAATCTGGGGTAGTTTGTATATATCCGATTTTGATGGCAGCTCAAAAGGGCAAGCATCTGCTGCTCGAGAAGCCCACAACACTTGACGTTAAGATGCTCGACGAAATGCTTGAGTAGTGTGAGATCAATGGGGTGCAGTTTATGGATGTTATTACCTGATGTAATTGACTTGTTGAATCTTGATAGATTTGAGTGTATTTTTTTGTAAAGTGAGTTTTACAATAGAGTATCGATATGGTTATTCATTCAATCTATATACACAATTACAATGTAGTTTTAAACAAGCTTTCAATATGTAGTTGCTCATTAGCTCTTTATTTGATAAATAATTATTGCTATGAAAAAAAGTAATAAATGTTTCTAAATTGTTATTTTTATTCATAAGAATTTTTAATTTTAGTTATTTGCTCAAGTAATTATTTTTATAAGTAAAAGTAATTATTGATGTGAAGATAAGTAATATTATTTTCACTCGCTAGTACTTTATATTGAATGAAGTTGAATACTTATATTTTAATATAAGTATACACATGTATATCTTATGCTTATTAAAATTAAATATTTCTGTTAGTGTTTAGGGTTTAAGGTTTAAGGTTTTTTTTAAAAAAAACAAACACCCGAGGGGTGAGGGGTTAGGCAAACCCCCAACCTGTGAATAACGCATCAATTAATATCTCATACATGACGCTGCCCAAAAGTGATAAGCCAATAGAAACCACAGAAAAATATGTACATTAACATAACTATACATTTGTGCTAAGTGCTAACAAATGTATATTTTATACTTATTAAAAGTAACTATTGTCTTAAAAAAAGTAATTATTTATATGAAGAAATATAATATTGTAAAATTATTACTTTTTTCACGAAAATTGCTATTTTTACTCACAAAAACTTGTAATTTTAATTATTTGATCAAGTAATTATAGTCGTAAGAAAAAATAACCATTGATATGAATAAACGTAATGTCTTTTTTTTAAAAGCAAAAATAAATGGAAAAAAAAAGAAGAAAAAAAGTAATTATTCATGTGAAGAAATGTACTAATATTTTAAAATTATTAACAATTGTTATTTTTATCGACGAAAATTTATAAATTTAATTATTTGGTCAAATAATTATTGTCATAAGAAAAAAATAATAACTGATGTGAATAAAGGTAATATTTTTTAAAAAAATTGAAATAAATGGAAAAAAAAGAAATATATAAAAATGTTGAAAAGAAAAAATCAAATAAAACGGATGAATGATAACACTAATTATTACTTTTATTAAATATTTGATTTAACAATGAAAAGAAAATCATTGTAGATTAGCTCTTATTTTAACTAACCTAATATTTTTAGCGTAAGTTGTAGATTAGCTCATATTTTAAATTAGTGTTTGATTAGGGTAAGAATAGGAAGAAAAAAAAAAACGTAATATATAAACAGAAGAAGGGACCGCGTAGAGTAGTTGTAATTGAAACCCTAGAACAAATTAAATCTTCGAATTTGGAGGTGAAGCCATGGACGAGAAGCATCCCCAAACAATTGCGGCTGTGGGCGAATATGAATTTCCTGAAGAAATTATTCACCAAATTCAATCTTTTATGGATGAAAGAGAAGCTGCTCGAACGACTCTCGTCTCCAAGTCCTGGTACGGCGCGTGGTCCACGCGCCCCGACCTCAGTTTCGATCACTACGAGTTGGGAGAAAGGTTGCCGGAATACGCAAGGAAGACGTTGCAGAGGTATGAAGATCTCAACCTATACATCCAAACTTTCCTTGTACGGACGTATGAAGTCGATCCTGATCTGGCTAGAGAATGGATTTTGAAAGCGATCAAATTGGGGGCTGTTGATCTCACCATTGATATTGAGTTTTCGAGAACTTTATGGACTTTTGTTTTACCAGATGAGGTGCTTGAATCCGAAACCCTAGCTAGATTATCTGTTCAAAATGTCAGAGTTGATCTCGGGAGAAGGAATAAACCGCTAACCTCTTCCAACCTTAAATCACTCACTCTATGCAACACCCTAACTAAGGGTGATTTTAGTTATTTGAGTCGGAGATTCCCATTGCTTGAGGAATTAACACTGGAAGGTTACTTCACTCCCTTTCTTCCTTTTTATGGTTGTACGACCAAACTGAATAAGCTCGAGTTTTTGCAATTAGAGCGTTTGAATACCAAAGACTGCTTTTCCAAATCTGCTTTTCCAAATCTGAGTTGTGGCTTCAATTTCCTTGCCTCAAGACATTGGTGATTTGGAATTGCCACTTTAAGGATAATGGGGAGGATGTAATTAGAATTCGTAGCCCATCACTTGAGTGCTTAACCATTAGCTTACAACAGTTTACAAAAGCTAAATTGGAGTTTGATGTTCCAAATATTCGGAAATTCATGTTCAGGGTATATGATGTGCCGCCGCGCCTTGAGTTGAAAACAAGTAGTAGGGAATGGGAGTTTGATATACGCATAACCTGCTCGGCTAATATGGGTAGTGCGTTGTGGCTGCGTTCGTTGAAGCAGTTAGTGAAACTGCTGTGCCCATCCCGAGTCTCTCTGGCTCTAAACATGATCGAGCCACGACTTGGTGATCAAAATGGAAATGTTGGAGATGGTTTAGCTATACCTGCAGTGGAGAATTTGACTATAAGTGGTTGGGAAGTGTCGCCGGCATTTCTGAATGCTATACCTGCAGTGGAGAATTTGACGATAAGCGGTTGGGAAGTGTCGCCGGCATTTCTGAATGCTTTATTTTGGAGCTGTCGCCCCAACTTCGTTAACATTCAAAGAAGATGTATGAGACGTATACAGAAAGAGAATGTGGAACAATTTCAACACTTGAGCTCTCTGCCATGGAACACATTGTTAGATGATTCAATTTTAAGGGATGATTGGGAAGAAGAATTCGTTCGCTGCCAACTCAAATAGGGATCCAAATATTGTTTCCTAGTGTTCAAGATTTTTCTCTTTTTTTAGGATGAGTTGTTTTCTAGTTATTGTTTATAGGGTTAATTGGACGTAAACCATACATAATATAGTCAAATTCTGGTTTTTTCCTCAATTACACTATGAAATTAGTGCTAAATTGATGGGGATTTGAAGAAGTCGATGTGATCACATCTTTAAGCCCAAGAAGCTGTTGATGAGCACTCCATCCTGCATCACTAAGTTATCATTCAGGCTTTTCACTCTGTCTTTTGTGGATGTGATCTTTTGTTATTTGATAATTTTTGTCATCTTAATTGTTTTTGTGTGCATAATTATTTCTTATTCAAGTTAATTATAATATGCTCTTCTGCTGCAACACAAATCAAGTAACGAATTTAAGATATGAAATAGGTGAAAAAGTAGATGCACAAGCGAGTCCACTGATTTCGAAAGACATTGTTAGGTGCTCCCATGAACAAATGAAGATGCTTAATTTTAATGTTTTTGGAATGTTGATTTCCATTGTTCAATCCAAGTTGAAGTAGTTAAAATTATTTTTCTTTTGTAAACTGGTTTTTGAAGCAGAGAGACAATGACAAAAATGAGAGATGGTATGCTATCAATGCCCCTACTAGTGATCTCTAGGGAGTCTTTGGCTCACCTCTCCGACTGTTAAAAACTTCACCATCATCAACTAGATTTAAACAAACATTTGCATGTTACAACTAGATTTAAGATATTTTCTGGCAATAACCCTTTAATTAATTAGAGTAGTAATTAGGCATAGGGATGGCACTCTTCTCACCCCCTTCCCTGCAACTACCTCCAGACCGTCGCCATTCCCCTCTTTTTCCTTCGTCTCTGCATCAGCAATCACATTGCATTTGATCCCATCGTCGCCCCCTCTCACCTTCTTTTCCTTCTTCTCTGCCGCCCCTTCGATTCCTCCGCACGCGAATTTATTTTGATTTTTATATTGAAAATTGATAATAGAAGGTCTGACTACGGGTGCCGGTGGCAGTGATATAAGTGCTTGTCGGCGCCGGCTCCAGACTGGAAAACGGAGGGGACGATGGGGAATGGAAGTCGGATATACACATAAAACGGAAACGTAGGGCAAGTGCTTTGTGGGTCTCGTCGTTGAACCAGCTCTTGAAGGTGTTGAGCCCATCGCGAGTTTCTCTGTTGATATTTGTGAAGTCTTTTGAAGGTGGATATGTGGGAGATGGCTTAGCTATACCTGTCAGTCAGAGTATTTTTAAGGACAGTAAATTATGTTGATTTGGAAATTAGGACAATAACTTTCGAACTTGTAAAAACAGTACATTAATGAATAAGTGTTGCACTCGCAGGACATTTCTCGGCCAATTATCGAATTTTTGAACTTTTCCGCACGGACCAAGCACATGACAACTCGCACAGAGGGGTTGATTATGTGACAAGCACGTCATTTTTACGGCTCCAGATAGGATGTCATGTGCTTAGTCCGTGCGGGAAAGTCCGAAAATTCGATAATTGACCGAGAAATGTCCCGCGGATGCAACGCTTATTAATTAACCTAAGTTATTGTCCTAAAAACCACTCTAACTCCTATACCTACAGTGGAGAATTTGATGATAGAGGGTTATGATGCAATGTCACCTCATTTTCTGATTGCTTTGTTTTGTTGCTGTTGCCCCAAATTCCTAAACATTGCAAGAACTTGTATGAAGGAAGTGGATGCACAAGTCTTGCAACAATTGCACGCTCTGCCATGGAAGATCAACGCATTGTTTGATGATTTCAATGAATTCGTTTGCTTCCCATTCAATTAGTTAGGGCCATTTCCGTCATTCAAGATCTCTTCTTTTTTAATGAGCTGTTTTTTCAGTCATTGGTTAATACTATACATTTATTATTACTATATAGAAACTTTTTTTTTGCGATGGGAAAATTTCGGTGAATTTGTTTTTGGCCAAATGTTATAACAGGAGAAATTTCGATGGAATGCGTTGGAACAAGAATAATTATTGTCATAAGAAAAAAATAATACTCCAACTGATATGAATAAAGGTAATATTTTTTAAAAAAAATTGAAATAAATGGAAAAAAAGAAAAAATATATAAAAAATGTTGAAAAGAACAAATTAAACGAAAAAATAAAAGAAAATAAAGAAAATTCTTCACCAAAGCAATTATTATTGTAAAAAAAAGTAACCATTGATATGACAAAAAAAAAACACAGTGAAAATGTAAAAACGAAAAAAAGGCAAAAAAAAAACGCAATAAGAAACACAAAAAACGTTAATGCAAAAAAAAACAGAAAAAAGGTATAAATTTTTTTTTTAAATGAGAAAGAAACACAAGCATAAAAAGGGCAAAAAGAAACACAAAAAACGAAAATGCAAAATAAAACTATGATTTATATTTTAAACTCGATCAAGACTTTTTTATATTTCAATTATCTATTAAAACTCTTATTTCAAACTATATTATAGTTTTCGTAAAAGAATTAAGTAAAATATAGAGTATTTTAAATTTGAATGGATAAAAAAGTAAAACAGAATACTTTTCCATCTAAGATCAGATGCGCATAAAGAGAAAAAGAAGGAGTACCTTGTTTTCTTTTTTCTTTTTCATCAAGACTTTTTCAATAGATTGAATTTTTAAAAAAATCACCTAATGATTAAAAAAGAAATTAATTATTAACCGGAGATTATAGGTAATTGAAACCCTAGAACAAATTAAATCTTCAAATTTGGAGGTGAAGCCATGGAGCTGGAGGAGAAGAATTCCCAAACAATTGCAGCTGTGAGCGAATATGAATTTCCTGAAGAAATTATTCACCGAATTCAATCTTTTATGGGTGAAAGGAAAGCTGCTCGAACGACTCTCGTCTCCAAGTCCTGGTACGGCGCGTGGTCCACGCGCCCCAACCTCAGTTTTGATCAATACGACTTGGGAAAAGGAAAATGGTTTCCGGAATACGCGAGGAAGACGTTGCAGAGGTATGAAAATCTCAATCTAAAGATCCAAACTTTCCTTGTGCGGATGTATAAAGCCGATCTTGATCTGGCTAGAGAATTGATTTTGAAAGCGATCAAATTGGGGGCTATTGATCTCACCATGGAATTCCCGGAGGTGGTTAAATCCGAAACCCTAGCTAGATTATCTGTTCATCATGTCGCAGTTGATCTCAATAAACCCCTAACCTCTTCCAATCTTAAATCACTCACTCTATCCAGGAAAACAATTAAGTCTGGCTTGTGGCTTCAATTTCCTTGCCTCAAGACATTGGTGATTAGGCAATGCAACTTTAAGCCTAATGGGGAGGATGTAATTAGAATTTGTAGCCCATCACTTGAGTGCATAAGCATTAGCTATTGCTGGTTTACAAATGCTAAATTGGAGTTTGATGTTCCAAATATTCAAAAGTTGGAGTTGAAGGGTCATAATCTGCCTTGCCTGGAGATGAAAGCAAGTAATAGGGAATGGGAGTCGTATGTATACACAACTATTGAGCCCGTCCCGGGTATGGTTAGAGCATCGTGGCTGCATTGGTTGAACCATTTTGTGAAACAGTTGAGCCCATCCCGAGTTTCTCTGGCTCTATACATAAGCCACCCGGTAGGTTTGGAAGATGGATGTGTTGGAGATGGTTTAGCTATACCTGCAGTGGAGAATTTGAGGATAAGCGGTTTGGAAGTGTCACCAGCACTTTTGAATGCTTTATTTTGGAGTTGTGGCCCCAACTTCGTTAACATTCAAAGAAGATGTATGAGAGGTATAGAGAAAGAGAATGTGGAACAGTTTCAACACTTGAGGTCTCTGCCATGGAACACATTGTTAGATGATTCAACGAATCATTTGGAAGAAGAATTCGTTCGATTCCAACTCAAATAGGGACCCAGATATCGTTTCCTAGAGTTCAAGATTTTTCTCTCTTTTTTTTTAGTTTGAGTTGTTTTCTAGTAGTTATGCATTGATTCTGTCCTTAATTTCGCTCTTCATAGCGATGAGGGATTTGAAAGGTAATGGACATGGATATGTGGGAGATGGTTTAGCTATCCCTGTGGTGGAGAATTTGACGTTAGGGGGTTTTGTAATGAGTCGAGCTTTTGTGGATGCTTTACTTTGGTGTTGTCGCCCCAACTTCACAAACGTTGAAAGACGTTATGCAGAGATAGTGGATTTGAAAGTATTCAGGCAGAAGAAGAAGAAGACATTGTTAGAAGTTCCTATTCCTAAGGAACTTCTTCGCTTCCAACGGAAATACTGAAGATTGAAAGTAGGAGCTTTTTGCATACCCTAATCACTATCTGCTTTATTATGTTAATCAAGACTTAGTATTTTTTAACATTCATTACTAGTTACACTATTTTCTCAACTCGATTTGTTCTTATGTTGGAGTAGTTAGATTCTATTTTCTTTGGTAAAGAATCATATATATATCTTGTATTATTTATTTAGTCAAATTATTGCTTTCAAGATCTTATATTGTCGTGTTCTTATGATTAATTTTTCTCGAGTTGAGTTGGAATTCAAGCTTCTCTGCAAGAAGTTTATGGACCTATAAAGTTGTAATTGCTGCAATTAATTGGAATGAAAATGAAGTTTATGGACCTATAAAGTCACGGAATCTAAAAAAAGATACTCCTATGGAAGATATGTTACCCATGGGCCATGGAGTCTTCACCAACTCAATTAATCATGCTATCGATTGAGGCTAAAAATTGAGGGATGTACAAGTAGCTCATATAATATAATAATATATAATAATGTAATAATATTTTTATGACAATTATTTTTATAAATTGATATGTTTGATTAGGATAAGAATAGGAAAAAAAAACGTAATAAATAGGAAGGGACCGCGTATATAGAGTAGTTGTTTGAAACCCTAGCTAAAACAAATCTTCAAATTTGGAGGTGAAGCCATGAAGGAGAAGCATCCCCAAACAACTGCGGCCGTGGGCGAATATGAATTTTCTGAAGAAATTATTCACCAAATTCAATCTTTTATGGGTGAATGGGAAGCGGCTGGAACGACTCTCGTCTCCAAGTCCTGGTACGGCGCGTGGTCCACACGCCCCAAACTCAGTTTTGATCAATACGACTTGGGAGAAAGGTTGCCGGAATACGCGAGGAAGACGTTGTAGAGGTATGAACATCTCAACCTAAACATCCAAACTTTCGTTGTACGGATGTATAGAGTCGATTCTGATCTGGCTAGAGGATTGATTTTGAAAGCAATCAAATTGGGGGCTATTGATCTCACAATTGAAGTTCAGACCCCGTCGTTTATACCACCAGATGAGGTGCTTGAATCCGAAACCCTAGCTAGATTATCTGTTTATGGCTGCAAACTTGATCTGGAGAGAAGGAATAAACCGCTAACCTCTTCCAACCTTAAATCACTCACTCTACACTGCACTCTAACTAAGGGTGATTATAGTTATTTGAGTCGGAGATTCCCATTGCTTGAGGAATTAACACTGGAAGGCTACTACACTCTCTT
The DNA here is from genome assembly GCF_028751815.1 of Salvia miltiorrhiza. NCBI lineage: Eukaryota > Viridiplantae > Streptophyta > Magnoliopsida > Lamiales > Lamiaceae > Salvia > Salvia miltiorrhiza. The sequence goes on from NC_080393.1 coordinate 2,625,825, forward strand.
TCTTCCTTTTTATGGTTGTACGACCAAACTGAATAAGCTCGAGTTTTTGCAATTAACGCATTTGAATACCACAGGCAGCCTTTCCAAATCTGAGCTGTGGCTTCGATTTCCTTGCCTCAAGACATTGGTGATTTGGGAATGCCACTTTAAGTATAATGAGGAGTATGTAATTAGAATTCGTAGCCCATCACTTGAGTGCTTAACCATTAGCTTTCGCCGGTATCAAAATGCTAAATTGGAGTTTGATGTTCCAAATATTCGAAAGTTGGAATTGAAGGTTTATGATGTGCCGCCGCGCCTTGAGTTGAAAACAAGTAGTAGGGAATGGGAGTCGGATATACGCATAACTTGCTTGGCTTTTATAGGTAGCGCGTCGTGGCTGCGTTCGTTGAAGCAGTTTGTGAAACAGCTGAACCCATCCCGAGTCTCTCTGGCTCTACACATGTTCGAGCTGCCAGGTGGTGATCAAAATGGATATGTTGGAGATGGTTTAGGTATACCTGCAGTGGAGAATTTGACGATAAGAGGTTGGAAAGTGTCGCCGGCATTTCTGAATGCTTTATTTTGGAGCTGTCGCCCCAACTTCGTTAATATTCAAAGAAGATGTGTGAGAGGTATAGAGAATGAGAATATGGAACAGTTTCAACACTTGAGCTCTCTGCCATGGAACACATTGTTAGATGATTCAACGAATCATTCGGAACAAGAATTCGTTCGATTCCAACTCAAATAGGGACCCAGATATCGTTTCCTAGAGTTCAAGATTTTTCTCTTTTTTTTAAGGTTGAGTTCATGTTTTCTAGTAGTTATTGGTAATATGCATGGATTCCGTCGTTAATTCCATCGCATTTCAGTTGTGTTTTTATAGTGGATTTTGAATAAAAATAACAATTTTTATAAATAAAATAAAAAATTGTTTTGAAGATAAACCTACACCGCCCTGTTTTTCAAATAATAGTGGTAATGTTATAATTAAAAGTCCTTATGTTGTTATTATGAATTAAACACTACAAAAAACCCGAGAATTACCGGGGAAATTACCGGCGGCGAAACGCCCGCCGGTAATTATCGGCCGCCCAACGACGCCGAAAGAAGGCGGGTCGGTTTTTTTCTTTAACGGCGGTATTACCGGCGGCATTATCACCGCCGGTAATTAGAGGCGGCTCGCCGCTGGTAATTTCAAATTAATTTAATTTAACTTTAATTTTAAAAAAATTGTTGATTAACGGCGGCATTGCCGCCGTTAATTAGCGGCGGCAAAATGCCGGTAATTCTTTAAATAAAAAACGACTTCTGATCCCCTTTTCTTTCACAGCAATCACGCGCAGCCCTCAAACCCTTCTCCCTGCCCCCTGCCGCGCCGACCCAGCAGCCGCCGCCGACCGCCAGCCGCCGCCGCCGTCAGTCCACCGCCGCCGGCCAGCCACCCCTGCAGGTATTATTTCTCTCTCTTTCTCTTTATCTCTCACTTTCACATTTAATTAATTTATTTCTTTAACATTTAATTAGTTGAACGACGCCGCGCCGTTGCCGACACCGCCATCGCCACCGCTCCGCCGCCGACCACTACCGTACGCTTTCGTTCTCGTTAATTATTTGATTTATTTATTAATTATTTTGTTAGATTAAAATTAATATTAATTAGATTAATTTTAATTAATTTATAATATTTGAAGTATGATTAATTAATTTAAAATTTGTTTTTTAATATTATTTTGTTAGAATCTAATTAATGTTAATTTGATTAATTTTAATTAATTTATAATATGTGAAGTGTGATTAATTTTAATTAGTTAAATTATATTGAAATTTGTTTTTACAATTTAATTAATAATTATTTGGAGTTTGATTAATTTTAAATTAAAGTTGTTTGATTAATTATAAAGCATGATTAATTTTAAATATGAATTTGTTAGAGATTTATTTATGTTAAATAATTTTGTTAAATAAAGTATGATTAATTGAATTTTAAGTATGCTACGTATGTGTTTATCATGAAATGATATGATATTATATATTGTGGGATAGATTTAATCAATTTCTTAAGGATCTTCTCCCTTGGGGATAGAAATTGATTATTTCTTAAGGATCTTCTCCCAACAAATGATTGTTTTAAATTTCAAACTTTATTTTTTATTGCTTTATATGTATTGTATATTGCTTCGACATTGGGGGGCCGGGTAGACCTAGTATAGGCTTAGTAAATTAGGACCACTATGGTCACTATAGCTGCTGGTAGAGTCGAGCACTTGGTAGTTAGGATAGTGTGGTTATGCTGTCGAAATTTCGTTTGATTCAAGTAATTTATGATATTTTATTTATTTTTCTCAATTAGAATTTGCAAGAATGAGTGATAATCGCATGTGGATGTATGCGAGATACAATGATCGTTCTGCATTTGAAACGGGGCTGGAGAGTTTCCTTGATTATGCGATAAATCAAACGGCGTATACAGATGGAGTAGGTAACATTAGGTGCTCGTGTAAGAAGTGTAACAATGAAGCCTTTTTATCTGTACCTACAGTCAGAAAACATGTTACTAGGCGTGGATTTGTCCACAATTACACAACTTGGGTTTATCACGGGGAAGCACCGATGTATATGGCGACAGAACATGCTGGACCTAGTAATTACCAAGTAATGGATGAGGATGATGGGTCATACAATAACTATGAAAGGATGGTGCATGATCATGCTGGACCTAGTAATTATCAAGATGTGTCAAATCTGGAGGAGCCGCCCAATCCTGATGCTCAACAGATTTACGACATGTTGAACGCGGCCGATAATCCATTGTACCCAGGCTGTGACACTTACTCACAGTTATCCTGGATAACTCAATTCATGAGCATAAAGACTGAAAGTCACATGTCAGAGAGAACTTACAATCAGTTGTCTTCGATGTTTCGAAATGCTTTACCGAATGATAACAACTGTCCAGAAGACTTCTATAGTACGAAGAGAAATCTGCGCGGTTTGGGTTTGCCCGTGGAAAAGATCGATTGTTGCGTTAATAATTGTATGTTGTATTGGGGGAAACTAGTGAGCTACATAGTTGTATGTTCTGTGATCAATCACGATATAAGGAGAATTTGCGTGCATCTGGAAGTCGTCGAAAGAAACAGGTGCCTGCCAAACAGATGTACTACTTTCCTTTGACGCCCCGACTGCAGAGGTTGTTTGCATCTGCAGCAACAGCCGAGAATATGCGTTGGCATGCGACTTCAACAGACGATGGGGTTATGCGCCACCCGGCAGACTCTCCGGCTTGGAAGCACTTGAATTCAGTTTATTCTGAATTTGCTCAAGAGACCAGAAATGTGAGATTAGGTCTATCTACAGATGGTTTTGCCCCATTTGCACAATCAGGACGTCAATATTCTTCTTGGCGGGTCATTGTCACACCATATAACTTGCCTCCATGGTTGTGCATGAAAGAACAATTCATGTTCCTCACAGTTCTCGTACCTGGCCCATCCAATCCAAAGATGAAGTTGGACGTATTCTTGCAGCCACTGATACAAGAGTTGAAATATTTGTGGGACGTAGGTACGAACACTTACGACGTATCTGTGAAGCAAAATTTTCACATGCGGGCAGCTCTTATTTGGACTGTCAGTGATTTTCCAGCGTACGCTATGTTGTCTGGGTGGGGTACAGCTGGGAGATTGGCATGTCCACATTGTATGGAGAATACAGAAGCTTTCACTCTAACGAAGAGTGGAAAACAATCGTGGTTTGACTGTCATCGGAAGTTCTTACCTCGTAACCATGTGTTTAGAAGAAATAAAACCTCATTTTTGAAGAATAAGATTTGCAATGTGTATGCACCAGAACAGAGATCGGGGACAGAAATCTTGAATCAAATAGATCAGTTGGGCTTCGTGAAGGTTACAGAAGACTTTGATGGGAGAAACGCTCAACTTGCAAAACATCAAAATATAGGGTGGAAGAAGAAAAACATATTTTGGGATCTTCCTTATTGGAAGGATCTTTTGATTCGACATAATTTGGATGTCATGCACATTGAAAAAAATGTGTTTGATAATGTGTTCAATACTGTCCTCAATGTGAAGGGGAAGACGAAAGATACAGAAAAGTCAAGAGAAGAACTGAACGTCTTTTGTCGCCGGCCTGAATTAAAGAAACTGGATGGAGCCCGACAGTATCCAAAAGCATGTTACACGCTTGAAAGGGATGAGAAGAAGATTTTACTACAATGGATACAGAGTCTTAAGTTTCCTGATGGGTACGTGTCCACTGATACAAGAGTTGAAAAATAAGGACGTATGGAAATAAATTCAAAATACAATAATTATCATCATAAAATACTAATGGAGTATATAAACTATATTGATTAAAAAAAATTTAATTAATTAATAATAATAATAAATTAATAAATAAATACTTTTGCGACATAAAAATAAAGACAAAAACGAGTTCGATCCGTAATTAACAGCATCTCATCGATATCATCTTGATATATTATAAGGTTATGAATATATATATGATTTTGTATATTGAATTAGACTTTAAATGAATTAATAGGTACTCTATATATCAATAATACGAGTGTTCTGTACTGGTGACCATTCGAAAGGAACTTCAAAGTTAAGCGTGCTTGACTTAAAGCACAACTAAGATGGGTGACCGACTGGGAAGTTCGTCTAAATAATAAATAATAAATAATAAATAATAAATAATAAATAAATTAATTAAATTACAAAAAAAATTACCGCCGGTATTTTCCCGCCGGTAATTAGCAGCGGCATTTTACCGCCGGTAAGTGCAACAATTACCGGTGATATTCACCGCCGCCGTCCGGTGACTATCACCGGCGGCAAATCCCCGCCAGTAATTACCGGCGGCATAATGCCGCCGGTAATATGCCGGCATTTCTCCGCCTTTCGTCGAGGACAAATAACGGCGGGACCTACCGCCGTTAATTACCGGCAGCGTGTTTTGCCGCCGGTAATAGTGTTATCGACGAGAAAATTACCGGCGGCCCCGGTAGACTAATTTCCAGCGGCCGTCCCCTCATTACCGACGGCAAAACGCCGCCGGTAATCTCTGGTTTTTTTGTAGTGAAAGCGGCCCAGCAGCCTAGGTGCAAGGAGTGGGCCACAATATTTTATTACTAATCTATAATCTATAATTCATGATATATAAAAAAAATGCAATTTTTCAATTTGAAATCAATTTTACATTAATTTTAAAATCGAGTGGTAGTTATAATAAAATTGAAGGTTTATTGGTAAATTTTATTTGTTCTTTTTATTTCTTTTTTCTTTATTTTCTTATTTTTTATTTTATTTCTTTCTAAAATTGTGAAACTTAACTAATTATAAAAATATTTAATATGCATATCAAATTAAAGATCATGCATGATAAGAGCTTTATGTAAATATTTTATTTAAAATTTAAAAATTATATTTATTTAAAGATTAAAATTTTAAAAAATTCTCCTACCTCTCTCATCTTTTTTTGAATATATCTATTTTTGTAATTATTTTTCAGTTCTATTTTTTTTTTACTTTTTTTTGCCTTTTCATAATATCTATTTTTCTTATTGTAAATTCTTCTTTATTTTTTTTTTACTTTTTCAATATTCCGCTCAATATATTCAGTTAAAATTAATTTTTAGTATATTTATGAATATAATAATTGAGTTGGTATCAATTTTATAGAAATATAAAAATATGCATTCTACTTGGAAGTTGGAATCACCTTAAAGGATTTGCTTCTTAGAACCATTGACTGATTGAGTTTCTTCATATAGTATTAAAAAAAGATACTATACGCTGAATCTAAAAAAAAGATATAGTATTAAAAAAATACTAATATCTAAGGGAATGAATGATTTGTTGAAAGGAAAGAGATCAATTAATCTATCAATCAAGATCCTTGATAATTGTTTCCTATTATTTAATTTCCTTGTACAATCCTTTTCTAACCTTATAAGGTGTCTGTAATGCTCAAGAAATATAACAAGAAATACAAGCCACGACATAAATTATAGGTCTAGTTTTCCTATTTCTCTCTCAACGCCTCTTTCTCTTCTACTACGGCACTATCCTCTATTTTCCGGTTGCAAGTTTACAAGGTTGATATGGAAAAGTGCAAGCGAATCGAAATCCGGTTGCCGGAAGCCATGATTCAGCTTATACAGTCTTTCTTGAGCGAAGAAGAAGCTGCTCGAACTACTCTTATCTCCAAATCATGGTACAACGCTTGGCAAACTCGCCCCGTGCTCGGAATTTGCAGTGAAGACCATGCGAAGGTATCAAGACTCCAACTTGAAGATCGAGAGCTTCAGTCTAAAATTGCAGAGATGTACAAGTAGCGTTGAACCTCTTGCCCGCAGATTGATCATGGATGCCATGAAATTGGGAGCTACTGATCTTAATCTCGAATTCAAACCCACCACATTCGTTCTGCCGGCGGAGGTGCTCGGATCTGAATCCCTCCTCCGATTATCTGTATTTGGGTGTGAAATTAATGGAAACGTCAAGTGCACGATGCTCAAATCACTCAGCTTAGACCTTGTGCTTTTGAAAAGCGATGATATGCTTGGAATTATAACTTCATGCTGCAAATCCATCGAGGAGCTGTCGCTTTCAAATTCAAAGGTGTCGCTTTCAAATCCTAGAAGGACATTGAGCAGGAAGAATCTGCACCAACTTCATAAGCTTAAGCGGTTGTATCTTGAGTTTTTGCAATTAAAACTTTTGAATACCACAGACAGCCTTTCCAAATCTGAGTTGTGGCTTCAATTTCCTTGCCTCAAGACATTGGTGATTTGGGATTGCCACTTTAAGGATAATGGGGAGGATGTAGTTAGAATTCGTAGCCCATCACTCGAGTGCTTAACCATTAGCTTTCGCCATACAGAAGCTAAATTGGAGTTTGATGTTCCAAATATTCGAAAGTTGGAATTGAAGATTTATGATGTGCCGCGGCTGGAGTTGAAAACAAGTAGTAGGGAATGGGAGTCGGATATACGCATAACTTGCCGGGCTTTTATAGGTAGCGCGTCGTGGCTGCGTTCGTTGAAGCAGTTTGTGAAACAGCTGAGCCCATCCCGAGTCTCTCTGGCTCTACACATGTTCCAGCTGCGAGGTGGTGATCAACATGGATATGTTGGAGATGGTTTAGGTATACCTGCAGTGGAGAATTTGACGATAAGAGGTTGGAAAGTGTCGCCGGCATTTCTGAATGCTTTATTTTGGAGCTGTCGCCCCAACTTCGTTAACATTCAAAGAAGATGTGTGAGAGGTATAGAGAATGAGAATGTGGAACAGTTTCAACACTTGAGCTCTTTGCCATGGAACATATTGTTAGATGATTCAAGGAATCATTGGGAAGAATTCGTTCGATTCCAACTCAAATAGGGACCCAAATCGTTTCCTTGTGTTCAAGATTTCTCTTTATTTTTTTAGGATGAGTGGTTTTCTAGTTATTGGTAATATGCATTGATTACTATAGATGTAGACAATTTTCTGTTTTTAATTATGTTAAGAGTAGTTACACTCTAGGTATATTTTTAAGTCTTATTTTCCTATTAGCTCAACATATCTTGAGGCAGTTGGGAACATGATATTTTCGTCTATTCAACTTTAAATACATTTGTTTTATGGAAAAAAAATAAAGAAGTTGAGATATAAATAAAAAAAATTGGTAAAACTTGAGTTATTTTTTGGCAATAAACCCCATAATTATTTTGGGTTAATGACATGTAAATTACTAAACTATAGGTCAATTCTGATTTGGGTACTGAATTTCAATTTGTGTCCTGGATAATACTACACTATCAATTTAATCTGATTTTGTGGCTCTGCCCATTTTCCGGCGAATACATGATTAGCGATAGATTTCCACCATTTTCCTCTTGATTCCCTTTTTTTTTTTGGATGTTGGTAGGGAACTATTTTAAATAGTTGGATTTTAGGATTTTTTATATTAATATTGTTGTTATATTGAAGATTGAACATGTTAGATTTCTATGAATTATAATGATATGAGACTTTCAATTTTGTAAACAAGATTTGAGTACAATAATATTTGATTCCAAGCATTTTTAAGTTTTACTTGTACCTCAATATAAGGATCTTTTCCTCTTTATTGTTTCTTGTCAGTAAAATTAAATCTGGGGTAGTTTGTATATATCCGATTTTGATGTGTGTTGAATTCGGAGAAATTCCGAGTGGGCGGTGATGGCAGCTCAAAAGGGCAAGCATCTGCTGCTCGAGAAGCCCACAACACTTGACGTTAAGATGCTCGACGAAATGCTTGAGTAGTGTGAGATCAATGGGATGCAGTTTATGGATGTTATTACCTGATGTAATTGACTTGTTGGATCTTGATGGATTTGAGTGTATTTTTTTGTAGAGTATTGATATGGTTATTCATTCAATCTATATACACAATTACAATGTAGTTTTAAACAAGCTTTCAATATGTAGTTGCTCATTAGCTCTTTATTTGATAAAAAAAAGTAATAAATGTTTTTAAATTGTTATTTTTATTCATAAGAACTTTTAATTTTAGTTATTTGCTCAAGTAATTATTTTTATAAGTAAAAGTAATTATTGATGTGAAGATAAGTAATGTTATTTTCACTCGCTAGTACATTATATTGAATGAAGTTGAATACTTATATTTTAATATTAGTATACACATGTATATCTTATGCTTATTAAAATTAAATATTTCTATTAGTGTTCAGGGTTTAAGGTTTAAGGTTTTTTTTTAAAATCAAACACCCGAGGGGTGAGGGGTTAGGCAAACCCCCAACCTGTGAATAACGCATCAATTAATATCTCATACATGACGCTGTCCAAAAGTGATAAGCCCAATAGAAACCACAGAAAATACGTATATTAACATAACTATACATTTGTGCTAAGTGCTAACAAATGTATATTTTATACTTATTAAAAGTAACTATTGTCTTAAAAAAAAGTAACTATTTATATGAAGAAATGTAATATTGTAAAATTATTACTTTTTTCACGAAAATTGTTATTATTACTCACGAAAACTTGTAATTTTAATTATTTGATCAAGTAATTATAGTCGTAAAAAAAAATAATCATTGATATGAATAAACGTAATGTCTTTTTTTTTAAAGCAAAAATAAATGGAAAAAAAAAGAAGAAAAAAAAATAATTATTCATGTGCAGAAATGTACTAATATTTTAAAATTATTAACAATGAAAAGAACATCATCGTAGATTAGCTCATATTTTAACTAACCTAATATTTTTAGCGTAAGTTGTAGATTAGTTCATATTTTAATGTAATAGTAATAATCTTGTGACAATTATTTTTGTAAATTAGTGTTTGATTAGGATAAGAATAGCAAGAAAAAAAACGTAATATATAAACAGAAGAAGGGACCGCGTAGAGTAGTTGTAATTGAAACCCTATAACAAATTAAATCTTCAAATTTGGAGGTGAAGCCATGGAGAAGCATCACAAAACCGTCGGCGGATTTGAATTTCCTGAAGAAATTATTCACCAAATTCAATCTTTTCTGGGTGAAAGGAAAGCTGCTGGAACGTCTCTCGTCTCCAAGTCCTAGTACGGCGCGTGGTCTACGCGCCCCAACCTCAGTTTTAGTAAATTCGAGTTGGGAGAAAGGTTGCCTCAATACGCGAGGAAGACGTTGCAGAGGTATGAACATCTCAACCTAAACATACAAACTTTCAGTCTACTGATGCGTATAGACGATTCTGATGTGGCTAGAGAATTGATTTTGAAAGCGATCAAATTGGGGGCTATTGATCTCACAATTGATGTTATGACCCGGCCAGAGTTTGTTTTACCAGATGAGGTGCTTGAATCCCAAACCCTAACACGATTATCTGTGTGTGATGCCTCAGTTGAATTCGAGAGAAGGAATAAACCGCTAACCTCTTCCAACCTTAAATCACTCACTCTAGACTGCACTCTAACTAAGGGTGATTTTAGTTATTTGAGTCGCATATTCCCATTACTTGAGGAATTAAAAATGCAATCAGTGCATTTGAATACCGAAGACAGCTTATCCAAATCTGAGTTGTGGCTTCAATTTCCTTGCCTCAAGAAATTGGTGATTTGGAATTGCTACTTTGCTAAAGCTAAAGTAAAGTTTGATGTTCCAAATATTCGGAAATTCGTGTTCGTGGGTGATGATGTGTCGCGCCTTGAGTTGAAAACAAGTAGTAGGGAATGGGAGTCGTATATACACATAATTTGCTGGGATTTTATAGGTAGCGCGTCGTGGCTGCGATCGTTGAAGCAGTTTGTGAAAGTGTTGAGCCCATCCCGAGTTTCTCTGGCTCTACATCTCTACTGCCGGCAATTACGTGTGGAAGATGGATTTGTTGGAGATGATTTAGCTATACCTGCAGTGGAGGATTTGACGATAAGCGGTTTGGAAGTGTCGCCGGAATTTCTGAATGCTTTGCTTCGGAGTTTTCGCCCCAACTTCGTTGACATTCAAAGAAGACATGAGAGAGGTATAGAGAGATGTATGTCAAAATTATTTACTGCAATGTTCTTGGAAATATAAAATAGAAAGGAAAATATTTTTATTACTACTTTCATCCGTCCACAAAAATAAAAGGGTTTTCTTTTTTGTGAACTATCGTTTATATTTTAAACTCGATTAGTACTTAATACTTACAACCATTTTACGCTTTAATTTTGGTTATAAATTTTGGGCATATTCATTTTTCCTTATAATTTTTGGTGTACACATTTTTGCCCAAGGTTTGGTTGAAATTCAATCTTTGGTTGGATTATATGCTATATACTGTAGATATGTGTTGGAGACATCTTATCTAATGCACTATATTTAAACATTTTAATCAATACTAGTGAATAGAGCCCTTACAAACTGAATTAAAATTATACTTGCTTGTCTAATTTGCCTTAACCTTTTTTTTTTTTTTTGGTTGGGTTATTGCTGTTTAAATGCACCAACTTTCCTACGGTTTTGAAATTTAACATGAACTTTCAATTTTTTATTAAAATACATGAACTTTCATATTTTTCGATTTTTAACGCCAATAACTATTCCGATGAAATTGAATCTGATGGGGCATATCTAAAAGATGAGTAGGACTAATTGTGACACATCAGTACGACATCATTTTGGGCAGTTAAAAAAATACAAAAAATAAAAGAAATTTCTCCCCCAAATCTTTAATTTTATTCTACGTTGTGGCTTGTGGGCATGCATCTATTGGTTTTGGTGGGACGCTAGGGCTTATAGATGGCCTTGGATTCTTCTTCATCCGACGTGCGAGCTCTGCTGCTATGAAGTTTGGGGTAATTTTTTGGTCCAGCGGCTTGCTATGGACCGGATGGCGCAGATGGAGTATGTGTGTGGTGGGTGTGTCATTTCGCCGAACAGTTTGTGGGCGTTATTTTCTGGAGATATGTTGTTCTTTGACGATGGTTTTGGGACGTCTTTCTCACCTTTTTTCAGCTCTCGGGTAAGCTCGGAGCTGGGGTCGGAGAGGTCGAGTGACTCGAGTCTTGTTGGTGTCTCCGCGGTGGGCGTAGCTTTGCATACATGGGCTATCGGTGTTGAGAATTTTTATGGGAATTGTTCATATGTAATGGAGAAAAAAAGTTGCTTGATTTAGTCTTGTTTGAACTGAGGATGAAGATGTTTGTTTTAATCTTTCATGTTTGGTTCCGTTGTATGTTTCATTGTGGTGAAGTAGAGATGGTAATATTAGCAGGGAATGCAATGTGTTTGATTTTCATGAGTTGCTGCTGTCACTTGAAAGAATAGATGATGGCATCACAGTTCATTTATAAACTGAAAAACAACTTCTGCAAAGATGATGCCTCCTTTAGGCTTTAATAACTTTCTTTCAGAGCACCAATGACCAATATCCACAAAAATATCTTTCAAGATAATGCCCATGAACCTTATTTTCCCATATCCACAGAAGCACCACTTCAAGGTAATAGGACTTCATTCAAAATGTTATAAAAATATAATAACACCAGTTATTAAAACAACAACAGGAAATAAGAGAAATTATCTTTGTAATATATATCCAAAAAACCTCAATAGTAACTGACAATCATAAGGTTCGAATGTCAATTGAATCTAGCTAATAGGACTTCATTCAAAATGAAAAAAAAAAAAAAGTGACAAAATAATAACATTAGAAGTTCCCCATAATGTCAGCTTGTTCATAAAACACCATCTAATTTATGCTCTCTTGGGTTCCCATATTCGTGACTGTTGAAGTTGAAGGAACACCATCTAAACACGATCTAATTGCTGCCTATTTTGAGATGACATGTTAACATAAATATTTCCAGCTTTTGTTACAAGCACACAGAGACCTCCATTTGCAATTGCTCGTTCCTTTCTCATCACACGCCTGTCAACATGAGGAGTTGAGTTTGAATCTACAACTTTGCTCTTCAAAATTTGACAGCTACTTGTAGATATAGTTGGAGCGTTGCTTGGATTTGCGAGGCCTACCTCGTTTCCCCTGATGCAGCTAGATCTATTTAGTAAAAAAAAAAAAAATTATAGAGATATACTCAAGAACAAGATAACCAACCTTCTCTTTTTCTACCTTCTGGACAGGTGCATTTTTACACCCTCTTGAATTATGACCAATCTGCAACACTTTTAAATCTTTAAATACAATAGTTTTTGGGACTGAATATGCAAGCCCTTTCCATGACACATACCCAAGCCTTTTTATTTCATCAACCACATCAAAAAATCCAAACCTATCAGGATCGAAATCATATCTACCAACATAATTTCCCCCAATATACACTTTAACCCCTACAGACTCCACAAAACCACCACCATGATGGAAGAAAATAGCGAAAACGTCACTGCATAGCGAGACCAAAATAAAAAATCATATAGAAAGACTTGCCCTAGTTTGAAAGCTGAGAATAGAGGACATACCTGTTCTCCATAAAGCCAACAACACGACAAAATCAATCAGAAATCTCCTTCTTACCTGCGTTTTTTAGTGAGAGTTAAAAGTTTAATATTGCGGCTGATATTGTGAAAGTTTTTAAAGTTGTAGAATAGTGGCTGGTTGAGAATTTGTAAATTGCCGCTCATGAGATTGTGAAAGTTTATTTATTTATTTATTTATTTTAAGGAAAGATTGTGAAAGTTTTTAAAGTTGTAAAATACGTGTATAAAAAAAATGAAATAACAGCATATATATATCCACATCAGTTAATTTATGCCACATCAGATTCAATTTCACCAGAATAGTTATCAGTGTTAAAATTCGAAAAATATGAAAGTTCATGTATTTTAATAAAAAAAATTGAAAGTTCATGTTAAATTTCAAAACTAAAGGAAATGGGGCAATACTTTGTGGACGAAAATGGGGCAACTACCTTTATCACTTTAGTCAACTACACTTATATTTCACTCACAACACCTTTATCAGCTTTCTTAATTTACGTGCCGAACAGTAAATCGGGCAATACTTTGTGGACTGAGGGAGTATATAATTTGCCCTAACATGAAACACATCAAAATTGGTTAGCGTTGGAATAGATTCAATAATTCAATGAGGAAAATGGCAACACCGCATCCTAATTAAACAGCGTGAAATTTCTAGTACATCTATATAGACAATTTTTTGGTGATTAAATTTTCTTAATTAAGTCGATCTGCGCTATAGAAAGACACTGTCGCATATGGAGAAGAGCTGAGCCTTGATATTTTAGGCACTAAACCCATATATTATAGTCAAATTCTGGTTTTTCTCATAACCTATGAAATTGGTGCTAAAATTAACGAGGATTTGAAGAAGTTGATGAGCTTCGTCTCGATCCCTCAACTCCAGCCTGCATCACAAACTTATCATTCAGGCTTTCACTTACTCTTTTGTCGATGTGATCTTTTGTTATTTGATATATAGTAAAAAAATTTGTTATCTAATTCAAGTTAATTCACAAACTGGTCTTGTGAATATTATAGTTTATATATATTAATTTTCTTGGATATATAAAATAGAAAGCAAAACATTTTCATTGCTACTTTAATTTCATCCGTCCACAAAAAGAAGAGCTTTTCCTTTTTGGTAAACTATGATTTATATTTTAAACTCGATCAAGACTTTTTTATATTTCAATTATCTATTAAAACTCTTATTTCAAACTATATTATAGTTTTTGTAGAAGAATGAAGTAAAATATAGAGTATTTTAAATTTGAATGGATAAAAAAGTAAAACAGAATACTTGTCCATCGAAGATCAGATGCGCATAAAGAGAAAAAGGAGTACCTTGTTTTCTTTTTTCTTTTTCATCAAGACTTTTTCAATAGATTGAATTTTAAAAAAAATCAACTAATGATTAAAAAAGAAATTGATTATTAAGAGGAGATTATAGGTAATTGAAACCCTAGAACAAATTAAATCTTCAAATTTGGAGGTGAAGCCATGGAGCTGGAGGAGAAGAATCCCCAAACAATTGCAGCTGTGAGCGAATATGAATTTCCTGAAGAAATTATTCACCGAATTCAATCTTTCATGGGTGAAAGGAAAGCTGCTCGAACGACTCTCGTCTCCAAGTCCTGGTACGGCGCGTGGTCCACGCGCCCCAACCTCAGTTTTGATCAATACGACTTGGGAAAAGGAAAATGGTTTCCGGAATACGCGAGGAAGACGTTGCAGAGGTATGAAAATCTCAATCTAAAGATCCAAACTTTCCTTGTGCGGATGTATAAAGCCGATCTTGATCTGGCTAGAGAATTGATTTTGAAAGCGATCAAATTGGGGGCTATTAATCTCACCATGGAATTCCCGGAGGTGGTTAAATCCGAAACCCTAGCTAGATTATCTGTTCATCATGTCGCAGTTGATCTCAATAAATCCCTAACCTCTTCCAATCTTAAATCACTCACTCTATCCAGGAAAACAATTAAGTCTGGCTTGTGGCTTCAATTTCCTTGCCTCAAGACATTGGTGATTAGGCAATGCAACTTTAAGCCTAATGGGGAGGATGTAATTAGAATTTGTAGCCCATCACTTGAGTGCATAAGCATTAGCTATTGCTGGTTTACAAATGCTAAATTGGAGTTTGATGTTCCAAATATTCAAAAGTTGGAGTTGAAGGGTCATAATCTGCCTTGCCTGGAGATGAAAGCAAGTAATAGGGAATGGGAGTCGTATGTATACACAACTATTGAGCCCGTCCCGGGTATGGTTAGAGCATCGTGGCTGCATTGGTTGAACCATTTTGTGAAACAGTTGAGCCCATCCCGAGTTTCTCTGGCTCTATACATAAGCCACCCGGTAGGTTTGGAAGATGGATGTGTTGGAGATGGTTTAGCTATACCTGCAGTGGAGAATTTGAGGATAAGCGGTTTGGAAGTGTCCCCAGCACTTTTGAATGCTTTATTTTGGAGTTGTGGCCCCAACTTCGTTAACATTCAAAGAAGATGTATGAGAGGTATAGAGAAAGAGAATGTGGAACAGTTTCAACACTTGAGGTCTCTGCCATGGAACACATTGTTAGATGATTCAACGAATCATTTGGAAGAAGAATTCGTTCGATTCCAACTCAAATAGGGACCCAGATATCGTTTCCTAGAGTTCAAGATTTTTCTCTCTTTTTTTTAGTTTGAGTTGTTTTCTAGTAGTTATGCATTGATTCCGTCCTTAATTTCGCTCTTCATAGCGATGAGGGATTTGAAAGGTAATGGACATGGATATGTGGGAGATGGTTTAGCTATCCCTGTGGTGGAGAATTTGACGTTAGGGGGTTTTGTAATGAGTCGTGCTTTTGTGGATGCTTTACTTTGGTGTTGTCGCCCCAACTTCACAAACGTTGAAAGACGTTATGCAGAGATAGTGGATTTGAAAGTATTCAAGCAGAAGAAGAAGAAGAAGACATTGTTAGAAGTTCCTTAGGAATAGGAACTTCTTCGCTTCCAACGGAAATACTGAAGATTGAAAGTAGGAGCTTTTTGCATACCCTAATCACTATCTGCTTTATTATGTTAATCAAGACTTAGTATTTTTTAACATTCATTACTAGTTACACTATTTTCTCAACTCGATTTGTTCTTATGTTGGAGTAGTTAGATTCTATTTTCTTTGGTAAAGAATCATATATCTTGTATTATTTATTTAGTCAAATTATTGCTTTCAAGATCTTATATTGTCGTGTTCTTATGATTAATTTTTCTCGAGTTGAGTTGGAATTCAAGCTTCTCTGCAAGAAGTTTATGGACCTATAAAGTTCTAATTGCTGCAATTGGAATGAAAATGAAGTTTATGGACCTATAAAGTTGTAATTGCTGCAATTGGAATGAAAATGAAGTTTATGGACCTATAAAGTCACGGAATCTAAAAAAAGATACTCCTATGGAAGATATGTTACCCATGGGCCATGGAGTCTTCACCAACTCAATTAATCATGCTATCGATTGAGGCTAAAAATTGAGGGATGTACAAGTAGCTCATATAATAATATATAATAATGTAATAATATTTTTGTGACAATTATTTTTATAAATTGATATGTTTGATTAGGATAAGAATAGGAAAAAAAAAACGTAATAAATAGGAAGGGACCGCGTATATAGAGTAGTTGTTTGAAACCCTAGCTAAAACAAATCTTCAAATTTGGAGGTGAAGCCATGAAGGAGAAGCATCCCCAAACAACTGCGGCCGTGGGCGAATATGAATTTTCTGAAGAAATTATTCACCAAATTCAATCTTTTATGGGTGAATGGGAAGCTGCTGGAACGACTCTCGTCTCCAAGTCCTGGTACGGCGCGTGGTCCACGCGCCCCAACCTCAGTTTTGATCAATACGACTTGGGAGAAAGGTTGCCGGAATACGCGAGGAAGACGTTGCAGAGGTATGAACATCTCAACCTAAACATCCAAACTTTCGTTGTACGGATGTATAGAGTCGATTCTGATCTGGCTAGAGGATTGATTTTGAAAGCAATCAAATTGGGGGCTATTGATCTCACAATTGAAGTTCAGACCCCGTCGTTTATACCACCAGATGAGGTGCTTGAATCCGAAACCCTAGCTAGATTATCTGTTTATGGCTGCAAACTTGATCTGGAGAGAAGGAATAAACCGCTAACCTCTTCCAACCTTAAATCACTCACTCTACACTGCACTGTAACTAAGGGTGATTATAGTTATTTGAGTCGGAGATTCCCATTGCTTGAGGAATTAACACTGGAAGGCTACTACACTCCCTTTCTTCCTTTTTATGGTTGTACGACCAAACTGAATAAGCTCGAGTTTTTGCAATTAACGCATTTGAATACCACAGGCAGCCTTTCCAAATCTGAGCTGTGGCTTCGATTTCCTTGCCTCAAGACATTGGTGATTTGGGAATGCCACTTTAAGTATAATGAGGAGTATGTAATTAGAATTCGTAGCCCATCACTTGAGTGCTTAACCATTAGCTTTCGCCGGTATCAAAATGCTAAATTGGAGTTTGATGTTCCAAATATTCGAAAGTTGGAATTGAAGGTTTATGATGTGCCGCCGCGCCTTGAGTTGAAAACAAGTAGTAGGGAATGGGAGTCGGATATACGCATAACTTGCTTGGCTTTTATAGGTAGCGCGTCGTGGCTGCGTTCGTTGAAGCAATTTGTGAAACAGCTGAGCCCATCCTGAGTCTCTCTGGCTCTACACATGTTCGAGCTGCCAGGTGGTGATCAAAATGGATATGTTGGAGATGGTTTAGGTATACCTGCAGTGGAGAATTTGACGATAAGAGGTTGGAAAGTGTCGCCAGCATTTCTGAATGCTTTATTTTGGAGCTGTCGCCCCAACTTCGTTAACATTCAAAGAAGATGTGTGAGAGGTATAGAGAATGAGAATATGGAACAGTTTCAACACTTGAGCTCTCTGTCATGGAACACATTGTTAGATGATTCAACGAATCATTCGGAACAAGAATTCGTTCGATTCCAATTCAAATAGGGACCCAGATATCGTTTCCTAGAGTTCAAGATTTTTCTCTTTTTTTAAGGTTGAGTTCATGTTTTCTAGTAGTTATTGGTAATATGCATGGATTCCGTCGTTAATTCCATCACATTTCAGTTGTGTTTTTATAGTGGATTTTGAATAAAAATAACAATTTTTATAAATAAAATAAAAAATTGTTTTGAAGATAAACCTACACCGCCCTGTTTTTCAAATAATAGTGGTAATGTTATAATTAAAAGTCCTTATGTTGTTATTATGAATTAAAGCGGCCCAGCAGCCTAGGTGCAAGGAGTGGGCCACAATATTTTATTACTAATCTATAATCTATAATTCATGATATATAAAAAAAAATGCAATTTTTCAATTTGAAATCAATTTTACATTAATTTTAAAATCGAGTGGTAGTTATAATAAAATTGAAGGTTTATTGGTAAATTTTATTTGTTCTTTTTATTTCTTTTTTCTTTATTTTCTTATTTTTTATTTTATTTCTTTCTAAAATTGTGAAACTTAACTAATTATAAAAAATATTTAATATGCATATCAAATTAAAGATCATGCATGATAAGAGCTTTAATTTGATAAATTTTATGTAAATATTTTATTTAAAATTTAAAAATTATATTTATTTAAAGATTAAAATTTTAAAAAATTCTCCTACCTCTCTCATCTTTTTTTGAATAAATCTATTTTTGTAATTATTTTTCAGTCCTATTTTTTTTTTACTTTTTTTTGCCTTTTCATAATATCTATTTTTCTTATTGTAAATTCTTCTTTATTTATTTTTTTACTTTTTCAATATTCCGCTCAATATATTCAGTTAAAATTAATTTTTAGTATATTTATGAATATAATAATTGAGTTGGTATCAATTTTATAGAAATATAAAAATATGCATTCTACTTGGAAGTTGGAATCACCTTAAAGGATTTGCTTCTTAGAACCATTGACTGATTGAGTTTCTTCATATAGTATTAAAAAAAGATACTATACGCTGAATCTAAAAAAAAAGATATAGTATTAAAAAAAAATACTAATATCTAAGGGAAATGATTTGTTGAAAGGAAATAGATCAATTAATCTATCAATCAAGATAGGGGTGAGCAAAAAATCCAAAACCGAATAACCGAACCGATCCAAACCGAAATTTTAAAATATGGTTCGGTTTTTTCGGTTTTTCGGTTCGGTTCGGTTTTTTTTTCATAAAATTTCGGTTTTTCGGTTCGGTTCGGTTCGGATTTTTTAAAACCGAACAAAACCGAAAAACCGAATTATATTTATAATATATATATATAAATATAATATTTTAATTATAATTTTATAATATCTAACTTCTAATATTTTTTTAATTTTATAGTTTTTTTTTTAATTTTCGGTTTTTTTCGAAAATTTCGGTTTTTTCGGTTTTTTTTCGAAAATTTCGGTTTTTTTTGGATTAATTCGGTTTTCGGTTCGGTTCGATTTTAATTATAAAAATTTTGGTTAATTCGGTTCGGTTTGTTCGGTTAATTCGGTTCGGTTCGGTTTTTTTTTTTAAACCGAACTAAAATATGGTTTGGTTTGGTTTTAGCGAAAACCGAACCATATAACCGAATGCTCACCCCTAAATCAAGATCCTTGATAATTCCCTCAAAAAAAAAAAGATCCTTAATAATTGTTTCCTATTATTTATATTCCTTGTACAATCCTTTTCTAACCTTATAAGGTGTCTGTAATGCTCAAGAAATATAACAAGAAATACAAGCCACGACATAAATTATAGGTCTAGTTTTCCTATTTCTCTCCCAACGCCTCTTTCTCTTCTACTACGGCACTATCCTCTATTTTCCTCTAGCTGTTGCAAGTTTACAAGGTTGATATGGAAAAGTGCAAGCGAATCCAAATCCGGTTGCCGGAAGCCATAATTCAGCAGATACAGTCTTTCTTGAGTGAAGAAGAAGCTGCTCGAACTACTCTAATCTCCAAATCATGGTACAACGCCTGGCAAACTCGCCCCGTGCTCGTGCTCAGAAATCTCGATTGGAGATCATCGGCGGCCGAGTTCTCGGAATTTGCAGTGAAGACCATGCGAAGGTATCAAGACTCCAACTTGAAGATCGAGAGCTTCAGTCTAAAATTGTAGAGATGTACAAGTAGCGTCGAACCTCTTGCCCGCAGATTGATCGTGGATGCCATGAAATTGGGAGCTACTGATCTCAATCTCGAATTCAAACCCACCACATTCGTTCTGCCGGCGGAGGTGCTCGGATCTGAATCCCTCCTCCGATTATCTGTATTTGGGTGTGAAATTGATGGAAACTTCAAGTGCTCGATGCTCAAATCACTCAGCTTAGACCTTGTGCTTTTGAAAAGCGATGATATGCTTGGAATTATAACTTCATGCTGCAAATCCATCGAGGAGCTGTCGCTTTCAAATTCAAAGGCGTCGCTTTCAAATCCTAGAAGGACATTGAGTAGTATGAATCTGCACGAACTTCATAAGCTTAAGCGGTTGTATCTTGAGGAGTTGAATGTTGATTACTGCTTCTTCTACGACTTATTGGAATCTCGGTTCCCTTGCTTGGATGATATGAGCCTTGTTGGCTGCTTCTTCTGGGTTATGATACATGTCACGAGCTCTTCACTCCGACGCATGAGCATTGTGCGCAGGGGCGTAGCCAGGGGGCTAGAGCCCCCCCAAATTTTGAAATTTTTTTTTTTTTTTTTTATAATATGTCTAAAAATGTTGTTATTATTGTTACTCCCTCCGTCCACCAAGATTATGTAAAATTTCTTGGGCACAAGATTTAATAAAATTGGTGATGATTTTGATGTAGTGGAGAAAGGGTCCCACCACTTTATGAGATGTGTGGTTGAGATTGAATTTAGGTGGGGTTTTTTGTAAATAAAGAGTGTTAGTAAGGATATCCGTCCACCAAGATTATGTAAAATTTCTTGGGCACAAGATTTAATAAAATTGGTGATGATTTTGATGTAGTGGAGAAAGGGTCCCACCACTTTATGAGATGTGTGGTTGAGATTGAATTTAGGTGGGGTTTTTTGTAAATAAAGAGTGTTAGTAAGGATAAAATATTAAAGAGGATGGTGGGACCATTGCCTTAAAAGGAAAGTGACATAATCTTGGTGGACGTCCGATATAGTAATTGTGACACAATCTTGGCGGACGGAGGGAGTATTATATTTGTATTTTAGTAAAAAATGTCTAAAATGTATTGAATGCCCCAAAAAAAAATTTAGTAAATGTTGAACTATATTATCTATTAAAATGTTATTATTATTATTATATTTGTATTTTAGTAAAAAATGCCTAAATGTATTGAATGCCCCAAAAAAAAATTTAGTAAATGTTTTGAACTATATTATCTATGAAAATGTTGTTATTATTATTATTATTATTATATTTGTATTTTAGTAAAAAATGTCTAAAATGTATTGAATGCCCCCAAAAAAAAATTTAGTAAATGTTTTGAACTATATTATCTATGAAAATGTTGTTATTATTATTATTATATTTGTATTTTAGTAAAAAAAAAATGTCTAAAATGTATTGAATGCTCCAAAAAAAAATTTTAGTAAATGTTTTGAACTATATTATCTATGAAAATGTTGTTATTATTATTATTATATTTGTATTTTAGTAAAAAATGTCTAAAATATATTGAATGCCCCAAAAAAAAAATTTCGGGGACCCCCTTAACAGTTCAGCCCCCCCCCCCCCCCCCCCCAAAAAAATCCTGCCTCTGCCACTGATTGTGCGGCCACATATATCAGCTGAATGGGATGAAGCCATGACGTTTGAAGTTCCAAATCTTGCTGTCTTTAGCTATTCAGTTGGGAGATCACCACAGTCCATTTTTATCAAAGCAAGGGATGAATGGGAGTCTCATATATCTATTGAGTTCGATCACTTACCGAGCTCGCACTACAAAAAAAAAGAGTTTTTGCAATGAAATTTTTTGTTACAAAAGGGTATATTTTCATCACATATGACTTTATGTGAGGAAAAAAAATTCGTCACAACGTCGTCACGATAGGGTCCTCACATATAATATTATGTGACGAAAATGTAATTTCCTCACATTAGAGTCTCATGCTTATATGAGGAAAAAATTCCTCACAAATAGTCTTATTTTTTCATCACAAAAACTCTAAATGTGAGAAAAAAATTCCTCACAAATAGTCTTAATTTTCCTCACAAAAACCTTCTGATCGCTGATTTTAAAACGTATATGGGCAACAATAAAAAAAATAAGAGGCTTCTCAAAAAACTAAAATAAACAATAAAATTTAAGAGCTAAAAAAAACGTAGAATACAAATGTAATCACCAACACCGAAATGCATGTTAATAAAGATCACATGAGTTCAAAACAATGAAACTCTAATCATAATCGATGCAGTTTAAACATATTTAGCACATTTTCATACACTATAAACATAACCCAGACAGTAGGAGCTTCCCAATTCTGTGTCTCGCACGTGTTGCTTTCTAGGTGAAGGTGGAGAGAATGCAGTCTGTGTCTGCTCCAACAGCAGGCACAAAAGATTTACTGGCACCACCGAATAGAGAACCTTGTGAATTATTCGCAGATGGATTACTGGTTGATGAACTGAGTCCAGAAGTCATATTTCCAGAACTTGATAGCCCGAATGATACAAAATTGGTAGTAGTTCTTCCGGAACTTAGATTAGCAAAAACATCCAGCAAGCTGCACATGTAGTAAACGGAATTTAGATTGTATTCTCATAGAAATCAATGTCATCAACATTGAGTAAAAGAACAGAACTTGCAAACAGTTGGAAATCATTTTCTAGTCTGTATGCATAGAACTAACCTGCTAGAGTTTTCTTGTATACCGGGTCCGGTGCTTGATTTGGGCATCAAGGAAGGGAACTTATCTACAATATGAAACACTTTGAATGAACTAGAAGGATTCCAAATACTGAGCTGAATAAAATATAATTATATACACACATAAAAGTTCAATCTCCTTACCTACAGAGCACTCATTCTAAATGCTGCTCTGTTTTGAGGTTGAGACAAACCATTTACGACATCATCTGAAGTTCGATCTCTCACCAAAAAAGCTTCAAAGGACACTGCAGAGTCACTGTTATTTACAGGGTAGTATGTGTGAGAAGGGGAAGAAGTTTCTACCAGATAGTCCTTGATCTTGAGGAGTAGAAACATGAGTATCCAATAAACTAGTACTACTCTCAAATTTGTGATCGTCTTGGACATTCAGAACTGAAACACAAAATAGATGCATACTAGTGTAAACAATTGCAACTAAAACTTTCAAAGATATAATGATCCAAGTATACCTTGGAGTTGGGCTCAAATTTTTCACAATTTTCCAGAACTGTAAGAGATGTTGAGGGCACGGGTAGTAGGCCTGACTTCAAGGCTAGAGCCCACAACTTCCTCTGCTCTACTGTTCCCTACCATCATTTTAAGCCACTCGACAAGATTAACCTGCCACAGAGGCACAGACACAATTATTGATATTGTTACTCGAAGGGGGTGGCCAGCTTCCCGGTCACTCTGTTTGGAGTGGCATACATCCCGATTTACTAAGAATTTACTAGCCATGCTTATCGTATATAAGTAATTAAATTAGCACCTCATTGGCTGGACGTGTGTAATCTACTGGATCTCTTCCGGTGACAGCTTCAAGAAGTAGAACACCAAAACTGTATTTGTCGCTTTTTTCAAGTCAGTATTTGCATATTCAGGAGCCAGGTAACTGAAATTAACAAAAGCACATGATTATTATGAGGGAAAACTACAATAAAAAAGATATCAGAAATTCAAAAGGCAAATATACCCAAAAGTTCTCATCACCCTTGTTGTTATATGGCTTTCCCCAGATTCCAGCAGCTCAGCCAAACCAAAACCGTACCAATTCTCTGAAATTTACCAAACCCAAAACAAGAATAATAAGCGCAATAAATTCCACGAGCACTCCCTTCAAAGTCTCTGCGAGAAACTGATGGGTTCGAAGAGGCGTCGGAATATGTTTAAGGTGTTTGATCTCAAGGAAGGGAAAGTGGAAGTATACGAGGACGATGAAGCAGAATGGCGGCCTCTTCTTCTGCAAGATGCAGTAAGAGCTCCACCATTGGGTCGTAAGGTTCGTTTCCACTTGAAGTGGTGATCACCAGTGGCGGATCCAGGGGCTAGGGGACTGAAGCCCCTCCCAAATTTTGAGTTTTCTTTTAAATAATTTAGTTTACAGTAATAATGAAAATTATAATACAAAGTTTTAATAACTATAGTATTCTTTTAAATAATTTAGTTTACAGTAATAATGAAAATTATAATACAAAGTTTTAATAACTATAGTATTTATTGTTAATTGCTTCATATTTTACATTCATTTGTTATATTTATCCTATTTCTTTTCTTAGTTAATGTTTAATATTGAATTTGAGTCAATCTTCGGGGGGTGTATTCGTTGTGGAATTTGATGGATTTCTATGGATTTTAAAAGTCTGGGTGTATTCGTTCAAGACTTTTAAAAGTCTGCAGAAATCTGGGTGTATTCGTTCAAGACTTTTAAAAGTCCATATAAATCTCGGTGTATTCGTTCAAGACTTTTTAAAATCCATACAAATCTAGGTGTATTCGTTATTCCATTGACTTAAAATCCGGAATTACTTTCATGGATTTCATCCAAAAAATACACACGACGAAATCCGGCCAAGAACCACGAGAATTGAAATCCATGAAGTTTTAAGCGAGCGCTGAGTTCCAACGCCCGCGGCCAAGAAGCCAGCGAGCGCTGGAACTCAGCAATTCCCAGCGGCCGCTGGGTTGCCGCAGTGATACTTCGAGATGCAACCAAAGTCTCTTTCGGATATGATAGGTCAGATAGGTCAGAAGGTTCACTGACATGATCTGCTTTATCTCTTTTTGTGTGGGAATTCCTAACAGATACAACAGAGCTAATTGCATGTTCGTATTGGTTTTTAGTCACCAACAGCAACACATGAGATGTGTAATCCAAAAATGAGAAAAGTGCAGCTCTAGCTTCAAAAGCTACATCTTTAGGGAATGCATGTTGAAACTTATAATTGCCACTGACAATTATTTTAGAAGCCATGGCAAAGGAAACAAGCAAAGTGGAGAGCTGAAATGCCCGCCAACGCCTACGGCAGGGCCGATTCCGACGGGAAAGCCTAGCACCGGACTTTTCTCCGCGATCTTGTAATACAGCTCGCTGATGATAGCGCCACCGCCAACCCAAGCAGTTTTGTGCTCGACATCGATTGTTATCTCCCTGAGATTGATCAAATCGAGGATCAGAAACGGGACTTGTGATGCGTAAGACGACAGCCCTTCGTAGTCATGTCCGCCGCTTCGAGTTCTGATATGCTGCTAGAAATGGATATTGGGCCCATTCCTCCTTTAAAAGGCCTTATAAGGGAGAGGGTTGCCTCACCATATAAAGTGGCTCATGCCACTATCTCCAATCCAATGTAGGACACTTCAATACACCCCCCGCACGCGCAGCGTGGACTATCCCAAACGCCATCTGTTGACAACGATATTGGGGGGGCCCATCATTGGATTGGGTTGGCTCTGATACCATGTTATAGAAATGGATATTGGGCCCATTCCATGTTAGAAATGGATATTGGGCTCATTCCTCCCTTAAAAGGCCTTATAAGGGAGAGGGTTGTCTCACCATATAAAGTGGCTCATGCCACTATCTCCAATCCAATGTGGGACACTTCAATATATGCAGACCGCTCAGTTTGGCGCAGTAGAGGAGCGGCGGGATCCGGGATTCGTGTTCCGGGGTGATGATTACGGAGGGTTTTGGAGTGGAATCCGACGTGAATCTCAGATTATGGATGGAATAACGCAAGGTGGAAGAGTAAGAAGCGTTGATTGGGGTGTAGACTTTGTTGGAGATGGAAGAGTAGTTGTTGAATTCTTTGTGCAGACATTCAAGAAAATTGTCAGTAGATGATAATGCTGCTACTCGTGAGCTCCATATGGTGACGAAAAGAAGCAAAGCGAGAGTGAAAGTGCTCATGATTTTGAGATTATTGGAAGGGAAAGAACAAATAAGCGGTCGCTGGGTTTGAATGGGTTTGAATGTGTTAACTCTATGTTTGAATGGGTTTCCAGCGCTCGCTGGAACTCAGCGGTCGTTGGGTTTCCAGCGGGTGCTGGGACTCCGCGAGCGCTGGGTCTCTTCTAGCGGGCGCTGGTTCTCCGCGGGCGCTGGTTTCATGGAATTCAATTCCAAAATTATCCCGTAAAGTCTTCGAAAATCAGTGAAAATCGGGGTGAAATCCAACCACAAATTCTTTGAAAGTCGTCTGGAATCTATGTGAATTCCATGGAATTTAAATTCCATGGACTTTTTAAAGTCTGTGGAAATTCACAACGAATACACCCCCCTTCAAGTAAAAGTAAATTATAAATTATTAATAATGAAAATTAGTTTATTCTTTTTAGAAGATAAAACAATGTTTTTAAATTTTTTTATAGCTGTCCTGTTGAATTAATTGAATTGCAACAAATATTTATTATATTATGTGACTATTAAAAAATGCATGAAAATGAACTGTACGAAATGTCCAAAAAAATTTGGCCCCAGGGTAAATATATTCATACGTCATAATTCGACAAATTTAACCCCCCTAAACATAATTCTTGGAATGGAAAAGAGAAAGAGCAAACGAATCGAAACCCGATAAAAACAGTGGCCATATTTTGGGAAATAAATCAATAACTTTTCAAAATTATTAAATTTAAAAAAAGAAGATAAAATTTTTAGAAACTTTACAATATAAATTAAGGATAATTTAGTCATGATAATAATTTAAATTTGGTAATAAAATTTCAAGGACATTATGTATGTACATACTATATGTGCATTTAGCATTATTCTTAATAAAATATTATTAAGTGTACCCATAATAAAAAAAAAGTTTTATATTAAAAATATTATTAAGGGTTATTATGAATAAATAATTGTAAATTATAAAAATTAAATAGTCTAAATATATTTAAAAGATACATTGAATCTAAAAAAAGATACTCCTATGGATGATAAAGTGACCTAATGATATGTAAAATAAAATGAAGAAAAAAATAATAATATTAATACATATAGTTTGCCAACAAAAGTGGCTATATTTAAAAAAAATATAAAGAAAAAATTAATTATTAAAGTCCAAAATAAAGTGACCAAATAATTGTTAAATAAAATAAATAAAAAATAACAATTAATACATATCAATTGCTGAATCTATATATGTAAAAGATACAATGAATCTAAAAAAAGATACTCCTATATATGGAAGATATGTTACTTACCCATGGAGAGCCACAACATAAAAAGTGGTGAAGACGGCACCAACTCAATTAATCATGCTATCCATAGGGTACCTCTATATATAGCTCTAGTTTTCCTATTTCTC
Organism: Salvia miltiorrhiza; assembly: GCF_028751815.1. Lineage (NCBI taxonomy): Eukaryota > Viridiplantae > Streptophyta > Magnoliopsida > Lamiales > Lamiaceae > Salvia > Salvia miltiorrhiza. Next base: position 2,653,228 of record NC_080393.1, read on the forward strand.
TTCTACTACGGCACTACCCTCTATTTTCCTCTCAACATATATAGCTGTTGCAACTTTGCAAGGATGTTATGAAGATTTTGATGCAAGATTTTGATGCTTGATTAATAAGAGCAAATCTATAGATTGAACGCTTGGTTGGATTCGGACAATTATTCTATATTCTCGAAAAGGTAAGTTATTTGACCCCAAATATTTATTTTGTTTATTTATGCATTCTAGTTGTAATCACCTTAAAGGATTTGCTTCTTAGCACCATTGACTGATTGATTTTCTTCATATATATATAAATTTTGCTAATTGAATACCATGGTCTTTTCCTGCCTATACATGTTTGAAACTTGATAGATTTATTTCTTGTATTTGTGCTTGATTTTGGTTATGTTGCTACTGCTTTGTGTTTCTTAGTTAAGATCAATACTGGCAGTCGTCGTCTCTTGATATGGGAAAGTGCAAGCGAATCGAAACCCGAATATTGCCGGAAGCCATAATTCACCTGATACAGTCTTTCTTGAGTGAAGAAGAAGCTGCTCGAACCACTCTTATCTCCAAATCATGGTACAACGCTTGGCTAACTCGTCCAGTGCTCGTACTCAGATCATCGGCGGCCAAGTTCTCGAAACTTGCAGTGAAGACCATGCGAAGGTATCAAGACTCCAACTTGAAGATCGAGGGCTTGAGCCTAAAAATTGAGGGATGCACAAGTAGCGTTGAACCTGTTGCCCGCAGATTGATCGTGGATGCCATGAAAATGGGAGCTACTGATCTCAATATCGAATTCATCCTTCCCAAATCCGTTCCTACCACATTCGTTCTGCCGGCGGAGGTGCTCGGATCCGAAACCCTCCTCCGATTATCTGTAAGTGGGTGTGTAATTGATGGAAACGTCGTCAACTGCTCGATGCTCAAATCACTCAGCTTGGACAATGTCGTTTTGAAAAGTGCTGCTATGCTTAGAATTATGACTTCCTACTGCAATTCCATCGAGGAGCTGTCACTTTCAAAGTCTTATATTATTTCTTATAATTATAAAACACATTTGAGTGGGGAGAATATACACCGGCTTCATAAGCTTAAGCGATTGTATCTTGAGATGGTGACTGTTGGTAACCCCTTCTTCGACAACTTGGAATCTCTGCTCCCTTGCTTGGAGGATATGAGCCTTGTTCGCTGCTGCTGTCCCCCCAGACTTGTCACGAGCTCTTCACTCAAACGGATAAGCATAGTGCAGTGCCCTGAATTGAGAATCGCGTTTGAAGTTCCGAATCTTGCTGTATTTAGCTATTCAGGCGAGCGAGCACCGTGGTCCATTTCTATCAAAGCAAGGGGTGAATGGGAGTCTCATATATCTATGGAGGTCCATCACTTTCAGACCCCGTCATGGTACCAAGATTTGCAGAAGCTCACCCCGTCGTGGTACGTAGATTTGCACAAGCTGTTGATTCAGCTGAGTTCATCGAGAATCAATCTCGCTATAAATATTGGGCCACGGTCTGGTAGCGTGAGTGATACAAGCGTGAGTGATATACTTCGTGTTGTGGCCAAACCTGTAGCAGTAGAGAATTTGAGGGTTGAGGCAGAATACGATGTAGGTCGTATTATGCGTTGTCTATTTTGTATATGTCGCCCCAAGTTGGTAACTCTTTGCTGGCTTGATAGTGAAGGTTGGATCTCAGACAACGAGCACTCCCTTAAAAATCTCTGCGAGAAACTGATGCGGCCGAAGAGGCGTCGGAATATGTTTAAGCTGTTTGATCTCAAGGAAGGGAAAGTGGAAGTATACGAGGAGGATGCAGCAGAATGGCGGCCTCTTCTTCTGCAAGATGCAGTAAGAGCTCCACCATTGGGACGTAAAGTTCGTTTCCACTTGAAGTGGTGATCACCAATGGCGGATCCAGGGGCTAGGGGGCTGAAGCCCTTCCAATTTTTGAGTTTTCTTTTTAATAATTTAATTTAGGAAAATTGCACCTAAATACACAAAATTTGTCGAAAATCCATATTTAACATGAACTTAGAAAGTTACATTTTAGTACATGGATTTAATAAGTTGTTCAATTTTAATGAAAATTTCATCTCCGGTGACCGGCATTTATGATGTGGCACTTACGTGTCTTACGACTTATCCACGTGGAATAGAAACGACACCGTTTTGGCTGGCGTGTAACAACTGAATAAAAAAAGGGTTAAATTTAAATAAAACGACGCCGTTTAGACTCTTTCGTCCCCCTTCTAAAACTCTGCCTGACTCCCTCTCTCTCTCACCTATCACCAGCCGACGCTGCCTCCTCCACCTTCAAACGGCGAAGAATCCGCCCAACAAACCACCTGTGTCTCACTCGCATCGCCTCCTCTCCCTCTATCATCGCCTAAACCCTACATCCCCAATCTCAGAACCCATCAGGCGACCACCCCGGCCGGAAAAGACAAGGCTGTCGCTAACAGCGGCGAGCCACTGCCATCACCAACCCCCAATTCTCCCTTTCAGTCTTCGGCGAACTCGCTTCCACGTCGTCTCCAGTCGATGAAAGGCGCCACCTTGACTGCTCCCTCACAACCCCGCCGCCATCTGGCTCCGAAGTCTGGCGGCCGCAGCACCTAGCTGGGCTAACCACCACCGTTTAGACTCATTGGGGATGGAAGTAGGGTTCATAATTTCTATTTGGGGGAGGATGATTTTGAATTAGGTTGGGATTAAATACAATCACCTATGAAACGACGTAGTTTTGCACATGAAAAAACGATGCCGTTCTTTCTTTAGTCCGGAGAACAGAATGGCATGTGCCGGGTACACACGTAGGATCCACGTTGGATATCAAAAATTGGGGGAGGTGAAAATTTCGTCAAAATTGAACAACTTATGGATTTTCGGCAAACTTTGTGTATTTAGGTGCAATTTTTCCTTTAATTTAATATAATTTTAAATAAATAAATATAGTAATAATGTAAATTATAATACAAAGTTTTAATAACTATAGTATTTATTGTTAGTTGCTTCATAATATTTTACATTGATTTGTTATATTTATCCTATTTCTTTTCTTAAGTTAATTTTTAATGTTGAATTTGAGTCAATCTTCAAGTAAAAGTAAAATTATAAATTATTAATAATGAATATTGGTTATTCTTTTTTGAAGATAAAACAATGTTTTTAAATTTTTTTATAGTTGTCTTTATATATATGTTTTATACTTCCTGTTGAATTAATTGAATTGCAACAAATATTTATTATATTAAATGACTATTAAAAAATGCATGAAAATGAACTATAAATATATTCATACGTCATAATTCGACAAATTCCCCCCTAAACATAATTCTTGGAATGGAAAAGAGAAAGAGCAAACGAACCGAAACCCGATTGCCGAAAGTTATGATTCAGCTGATATAGTCTTTATTGAGTGAAGAAGAAGCTGATCGAACTACTCTTATCTCCAAGGCTAACTCGTCATGTGCTCGTGCTCAGAAATCTCCATTGAGATCATCGGCCACCGAGTTCTAGAATTCTTCAGTGAAGACCATGTGAAAGTATCAAAATAAAACGATCGTATTCTTATCAAGTCGACACTATAAGAAAGTATCAAAATAAAACAATCCTATTCTTATCAAGTCGACACTATAAGAACACGATCCCGATCGAAAAAATAATAATATTAATACACATCGTTTGCAAACAAAAGTGGCTATATTAAAAAAAAAGATTAAGAAAACATTAATTATTAGAGTCCAAAATAAAGTGACCAAATAATTGTTAAATAAAATAAATAAAAAATACTAACAATTAATACATATAAATTGCCGAAAAAAGTGGTCATATTAAAAGAAAAAAGAAAAAGAAAAAAATTACTAGTTAAAGTCCATAATAAGTGGATCGAATAATATGTTAGATAAAATAAAGAAAAAATTAATAATATTGTTCCATATCATTTCCAAAAAAAAACAGTGGCCATATTTTGGGAAATAAATCAATAACTTTCCAAAATTATTAAAGTTAAAAAAAAGAAAATAATTTTTTTAGAAACTTTACAATATAAAGAAAAAATTAATTATTAAAGTCCAAAATAAAGTGACCAAATAATTGTTAAATAAAATAAATAAAAAATAACAATTAATACATATCAATTGCTGAATCAATATATTTAAAAGATACACTGAATCTAAAAAAAGATACTCCTATGGAAGATAAGTTATTTACCCATGGAGAGGCACAACATAAAAAGTGGTGAAGACGGCACCAACTCAAATCATGCTATCGATAGGGTACCTCTGAATTATATATATATAGCTCTAGTTTTCCTATTTCTCTTCCAACGCCTCTCTCTTCCGGCACTACCCTCTATTTTCCTCTCAACATACATAGCTGTTGCAACATTGCAAGGATGTTATGAAGATTTTGATGCTTGATTAATAAGAGGAAATCTATAGATTGAACGCTTGGTTGGATTCGGATAGTTATTCTGTATTCTCGAAAAGGTCAGTTATTTGACCCCAAATATTTATTTTGTTTATTTATGCATTCTACTTGTAATCACCTTAAAGAATTTGCTTCTTAGCACCATTGACTGATTGATAGATTTATTTCTTGTATTTGTGCTTGATTTTGGTTATGTTGCTACTGCTTTGTATTTCTTAGTTAAGATCAATACTTGCAGTCGTCTCTTGATATGGAAAAGTGCAAGCGAATCGAAACCCAATTGCCGGAAGCCATAATCCACTTCATACAGTCTTTCTTGAGTGAAGAAGAAGCTGCTCGAACGACTCTTATCTCCAAATCATGGTACAACGCTTGGCTAACTCGTCCGGTGCTCGTGCTCAGATCATCGGCGGCCGAGCTCTCGGAACTTGCAGTGAAGACCATGCGAAGGTATCAAGACTCCAACTTGAAGATCGAGGGTTTGAGGCTAAAAATTGAGGGATGCACAAGTAGCGTTGAACCTGTTGCCCGCAGATTGATCGTGGATGCCATGAAAATGGGAGCTACTGATCTCAATCTCGAATTCATCCCTCCCAAATTCGTTCCTACCCCATTCGTTCTGCCGGCGGAGGTCCTCGGATCCGAAACCCTCCTCCGATTATCTGTAAGTGGGTGTGTAATTGATGGAAACGTCGTCAACTGCTCGATGCTCAAATCACTCAGCTTGGACAATGTTGTTTTGAAAAGTGCTGATATGCTTAAAAGTATAACTTCCTGCTGCAATTCCATCGAGGAGCTGTCACTTTCAAAGTCTTATATTATTTCTATTTATAAAACACAATTGAGGTGGGAGAATATACACGAGCTTCATAAGCTTAAGCGATTGTATCTTGAGATGGTGGCTGTTAGTAACCACTTCTTCTACTACTTGGAATCTCGGTTCCCTTGCTTGGAGGATCTGAGCCTTGTTCGCTGCTACTGTCCCTCCAGATTTGTCGCGAGCTCTTCACTCAAACGGATAAGCATTGTGCAGTGCCATGAATTGAGACTCGTGTTTGAAGTTCCGAATCTTGCTGTATTTAGCTATTCAGACGAGCGCGCACCGTCGTCGTCCATTTCTATCAAGGCAAGGGATGAATGGGAGTCTCATATATCGATGGAGCGCGATCCCTTTGAGACCTCGTCATGGTACCTAGATTTGCACAAGTTTCAGACCTCGCCATGGTACCGAGATTTGCACAAGCTGTTGACTCAGCTGAGTTCATCGAGAATCAATCTCGTTATAAATATTGGGTCACGGTCTCGTGGCGTGAATGATGTTCGTCTTAAAGCCATACCTGTAGCCGTGGAGAATTTGAGGGTTGAGGCAGAATACGATGTAGGCCGTATTCTGCGTTGTCTATTTCGTATATGTCGCCCCAAGTTGGTAACTCTTTGCTGGCTTAATAGTGAGGGTCGGAACTCAGACCACGAGCACTCCCTTCAAAGTCTCTGCGAGAAACTGATGGGTTCGAAGAGGCGTCGGAATATGTTTAAGGTGTTTGATCTCAAGGAAGGGAAAGTGGAAGTATACGAGGAGGATGCAGCAGAATGGCGGCCTCTTCTTCTGCAAGATGCACTAAGAGCTCCACCGTTGGGACGTAAGGTTCGTTTCCACTTGAAGTGGTGATCACCAATGGCGGATCCAGGGGCTAGGGGGCTGAAGCCCTTCCAATTTTTGAGTTTTCTTTTTAATAATTTAGATTAATTTAATTTTAAATAAATAAATATAGTAATAATGAAAATTATAATACAAAGTTTTAATAACTATAGTAATTATTGTTAATTGCTTCATATTTTACATGGATTTGTTATATTTATCCTAGTATTTCTTTTCTTAAGTTAGTTTTTAATGTTGAATCTCAGTCAATCTTCAAGTAAAAGTAAAATTATAAATTATTAATAATGAAAATTAGTTTATTCTTTTTAATAGATAAAACAATGTTTTTAAATTTTTTTATAGTTGTCTTTATAAGTATGTTTTATACTTCCTGTTGAATTAATTGAATTGCAACAAATATTTATTATATTAAGTGACTATTTAAAAATGCATGAAAATGAACTGTACGGAATGTCCAAAAAAATTTGGCCCCAATGTAAATATATTCATACGTCATAATTCGACAAATTTAACCCCTCCTAAACATAATTCTTGGAATGGAAAAGAGAAAGAGCAAACGAATCGATTGCGGGAAGTTATGATTCAGATACAGTCTTTATTGAGTGAAGAAGAAGTTGCTCGAACTACTCTTATCTCCAAGGCTAAGAAATCTCCATTGGAGATTATCGGCCGTCGAGTTCTCGAAATCTGCAGTGAACAGAAATCTCCATTGGAGATCATCGGCCGCCGAGTTCTCGAAATCTGCAGTGAAGACCATGCGAAGCTATCAAAATAAAACTATCATATTCTTATCAAGTCGACACAATAAGAACACGACCTCGATATATCGAACTTGACACTAATCCATTAATTTTATGCAATTTCATATCATGATTTTTGTTTGGATGTGTTTGCTAGCTATATATACAAATAATTGATGGAGGTTGATTAAATAAATGTATTTTATCATTTTCTTTTGTATTATTGATAAAATTTGACAAATAAAAAATTGTTAAGTGTATTAATAATAAAAAGAAATACATAAATATATTATTGAGGTTATTATGAATAATTAATTGTAAATTATTAAAATTAAATAGTCTAAATTATATGTGAAATTCTTTAAAACTAAAAAAATACATATATTTGAAGAGGCGACACCCTAATGTAGCCAAAACCTTTTACGAGGTTGTTATGAAGATTTTGATGCTTGAAGAGGGGGCACCTAATGCACCCTAATATATTGTTCAGTTACAAAAGTGTAAGTAGCTGTTTTCATAATCGAATCGAGAATTTTCTTATTTGGTTCTTTTAGTACAGTAGTATTCATAAAAACTACTCTATAATTCAAGAATTGTACGTACCTTTAGGTTGCCATCAAGGAGGCCATCCAAGGCCATGATGAGATCCAAAACCACCAAGTTTAAGTAAAAGAATGGAAAGGAAATAGAATCAAATAAAAAGAATGAATAGTAACAATAATTATTATTTTTATTAAATATTTGATTTAACAATGGAAAGAAATCACTGTAGATTAGTTCAAATTTTTATAAATTGATGTGTTTGATAGGATAAGAATAGGAAAAAAAAAAACGTAATAAATAGAAAAAGGGTCCGCGTAGATTGAGTAGTTGTTTGAAACCCTAGCTTGAAACCCTAGCTAGAACAAATCTTCAAATTTGGAGGTGAAGCCATGGAGAAGAATCACGAAATAGTTGCGGCTGTTGGCGGATTAGAATTTCATGAAGAAATTATTCACCAAATTCAATCTTTTATTGCTTTCAAGATCTTATATTGTCGTGTTCTTGTGATTAATTTTTCTCAAGTTGAGTTGGAATTCAAGCTTCTCTGCAAGAAGTTTATGGACCTATAAAGTTGTAATTGCTGCAATTGGAATGAAAATGAAGTTAATGGACCTATAAAGTGACCTAATGATATGTTAAATAAAATGAAGAAAAAATAATAATATTAATACACATCGTTCACAAACAAAAGTGGCTAAATTAACAAAATAATAATAATAAATAAAGAAAAAATTAATTATTAGACTCCAAAATAAAGTGACCAATTGTTAAATAAAATAAATAAAAAATAGTAATAATTAATACATATAAATTGCCGAAAAAGGTGGTCATATTAAAAGAAAAAAGAAAAAGAAAAAAATTACTAGTTAAAGTCCAAAATAAGTGGATATAATATGTTAGATAAAATAAAGAAAAAATTAATAATATTGTTCCATATCATTTCCAAAAAAAACAGTGGCCATATTTTGGGAAATAAATCAATAACTTTAAAAAATTATTAAAGTTAAAAAAAGAAAATAAATTTTTTAGAAACTTTACAATATAAAGAAAAAATTAATTATTAAAGTCCAAAATAAAGTGACCAAATAATTGTTAAATAAAATAAATAAAAAATAACAATTAATACATATCAATTGCTGAATCTATATATTTAAAAGATACACTGAATCTAAAAAAAGATACTCCTATGGAAGATATGTTACTTACCCATGGAGAGCCACAACATAAAAAGTGGTGCAGACGGCACCAACTCCAAATTATATATATATAGCTCTAGTTTTCCTATTTCTCTTCCAACGCCTCTTTCTCTTCTACTACGGCACTACCCTCTATTTCCTCTCAACATATATAGCTGTTGCAAAAACATATATAGCTGTTGCAACTTTGCAAGGATGTTATGAAGATTTTGATGCTTGATTAATAAGAGCAAATCTATAGATTGAACGCTTGGTTGGATTCGGACAATTATTCTGTATTCTCGAAAAGGTCAGTTATTTGACCCCAAATATTTATTTTGTTTATTTATGCATTCTACTTGTAATCACCTTAAAAGATTTGCTTCTTAGCACCATTGACTGATTGATTTTCTTCATATATATATATATATATATATATATATATATATATATATATAAATTTTGCTAATTGACTACTATGTGTTGAAAATACTAAATAATCAAAGTCAAGAAAAACAACATCTAGAAGTAGAAATATTTAGCAAATATTTTGTATGACTTTAGTGAGATTATGCATGACTTTGCTACATGTTTTACTCTATAAATAGGTATCATTGTAATACAAAGAAAAGCAAGCAAGATCAAACAATATCAAGAAATACAATTACAATCTTTAGCTTCTCTTTATCTTTATCTATGCATTATGATAATAGCATGTTTTAACATGGTATCAGAGCAGACATGATTCTGGAAATTCAGAAATCATTCATCACGGTTCCAAATACCTCAAATAAAATCGGCCTTCTCAAAAATGAGAAGGGAGGCTGCCCGACTACAGTCGGAAGAGACCGGGACCGAACTTACCACCACATTCCGCCCTGCAACACGGCCTGAAGTGCGGTTGCAACAAATCACCGCCGATAGAAGGTGTTCTAAAGGCGGAGGAAAGAACCCAGGCGTCTCGGTCGTAGCCGCCGCCCAATCTTCGCTGCCGCCGCCGAATCATTACTACGGCGTGGCTAACTGTCAAAAGCCAACCGGAGCAGCGGCAATGGCTGCGGGAGCAGCGGAGGTGGCCACAAATCGGACATCTCCGGTTGGGCAGAAGAGGGTAGAGACGCAATTAATGGCGGATGCAGCACTGGAACGGCTGCTGGAGAAGCTCCAGCAGCTACTGCTGTACGAAGCCCAGTTGGTGAAGAACGTGAAGACCCAACTGGAGAAGCTGGAGATGAATCTCCGGGTCTTTAGAGCATTCCTTGCAGATTCCGCGCAGTCGGTGAAGGACGACGACGACGCCGTCTTTGAGGAGCTCGTCCGCCAGACAAGTGACGTCATTTACGAGGTGGAGGACGTCGTCGATCAATGCCGCCGCCGGAGCCGGAACTCTGCGGCGGTGTGCGAGGCGAAGACCTCCGTCAACACCGACAGCGGCCTCACCTACAACTTCTCCACCGGCGTGGGGCGCGACCTCCTGATCGCCTCCGCCGGCCCGGGAGGTTTCTCCACCGTGGACGCCATCCAAAACACAAAAACACATCAAAATCCACATCAAAATCCAAAATGCCTTCGGATCTTCAAAAATCCTCCCTCCTACTTCAACGATTCACCGAAACACCAACCGCCGCCACCGCCTATAAACAGCCTTACCGCCACGCGACGGCCGCTCATCAAGTCCCCGACAACGTGGCCCGCTACCACACCCACGCCATGGGCCCCAACCAGACCTGCTCGGCCACGACGCAGCTCATCTCAGCCCCCGTCGCCACCGTGTGGTCCGTGGGCCGGCGCTCGGGTGGTGCTCCTGACGGCTCAGCCCTCATCGGTGAAGTGCGGCAGCGTGAGCGTGGTGGAGAAGGGAGGCGGATGGAGAAGGGAGGGGAAAAGTGAGAGGAAGGAAATTAGGTATAGGGTTTGGTGTTTTCACACTAAACCCTCATTCTTCTCTTTATTTGCAAAAGATACCCCACCCTTTAAAATCTGCCCCCCTAAGTTCCAATAAAATACGAAAACTACCCCGAGGTTTTATTAAAATAAAAAATAAAAAAAAAAAAAATCAAATTCAAAACAAAATACTCCTAAATACGAGTATAAACTATTTACAAATTCGAAGAAATTCAATCACTCCTAAATACGAGTATAAACTATTTAAAATTTCAAAATCAAAATGAATAACTCCTAAATACGAGTATAAACTATTTAAAATTTCAAAATCAAATGAAGAACTCTTAAATACGAGTATAAACTATTTAAAATTTCACAAGTTGAGTATCGGGAATCCCGTTACTAAACTTGAGGGGGAGTGTTGAAAATAACACTACAGAAGTCAATTCTTGCACCAACCACAAGCCGACCACATGGAAGCTGCGCTCAGAATTGTGAGATTCTTGAAAGGAACCTTTGACTATGGAGTACTGTTCAGGAAAATTGGACATCTCGAGATACAAGCCTACACTGATGCTGACTAGGCTGTAAACTCCAAAAGTTTTTCAGATGTTCTTTCCAAGTTGAGTATCGGAAATCCCGTCACTCAACTTGAGGGGGAGTGTTGAAAATACTAAATAATCAAAGTCAAGAAAAACAACATCTAGAAGTAGAAATATTTAGCAAATATTTTGTATGACTTTAGTGAGATTATGCATGACTTTGCTACATGTTTTACTCTATAAATAGGTATCATTGTAATACAAAGAAAAGCAAGCAAGATCAAACAATATCAAGAAATACAATTACAATCTTTAGCTTCTCTTTATCTTTATCTATGCATTATGATAATAGCATGTTTTAACACTATGGTCTTTTCCTGCCTATATATGTTTGAAAGTTGATAGATTTATTTCTTGTATTTGCGCTTGATTTTGGTTATGTTGCTACTGCTTTGTATTTCTTAGTTAAGATCAGTGCTTGCAGTCGCGTCTCTTGATATGGAAAAGTGCAAGCGAATCGAAACCCGATTGCCGGAAGCCATAACCCGATTGCCGGAAGCCATAATTCACCTGATACAGTCTTTCTTGAGTGAAGAAGAAGTTGCTCGAACCACTCTTATCTCCAAATCATGGTACAAAGCTTGGCTAACTCGTCCAGTGCTCGTGCTCAAATCATCGGCGGCCGAGTTCTCCGAACTTGCAGCGAAGACCATGCGAAGGTATCAAGACTCCAACTTGAAGATCGAGGGTTTGAGCCTAAAAATTGAGGGAGCTACAAGTAGCGTCGAACCTGTTGCCCGCAGATTGATCGTGGATGCCATGAAAATGGGAGCTACTGCTCTCAATATCGAATTCATCCTTCCCAAATCCGTTCCTACCACATTCGTTCTGCCGGCGGAGGTGCTCGGATCTGAAACCCTCCTCCGATTATCTGTAACCGGGTGTGTAATTGACGGAAACGTCGTCAACTGCTCGATGCTCAAATCACTCAGCTTGGATAATGTTGTTTTGAGACGTAGTGACATGCTTAGAATTATGACTTCCTACTGCAATTCCATGGAGGAGCTGTCACTTTCAAAGTCTTGTACTACTTCTAATTATCAAATAATATTGAGTGGGTGGGGTATGCACCGGCTTCATAAGCTTAAGCGATTGTATCTTGAGATGGTGACTGTTGGTGACCCCTTCTTCGACAACTTGAAATTTCTGCTCCCTTGCTTGGAGGATATGAGCCTTGTTCGCTGCTGCTGCCCCTCCAAGCTTGTCACAAGCTCTTCACTCAAACGGATAAGCATTGTGCAGTGCCCTGAATTGAGAATCATGTTTGAAGTTCCGAATCTTGCTGTGTTTAGCTATTCAGGCGAGCACGTGCCGTGGTCCATTTCTATCAAAGCAAGGGATGGATGGGAGTCTCATATATCTATGGAGGTCCGTCACTTTCAGACCTCGTCATGGTACCAAGATTTGCACAAGCTCATGACCTCGTTGTGGTACCGAGATTTGCACAAGCTGTTGACTCAGCTGAGTTCATCAAGAATCAATCTCTCTATAAATATAAATATTAGGTCATGGTCTGGTAACGTGAGTGATATAAGCGTGAGTGATATACTTCGTGTTGTGGCCAAACCTGTAGCAGTGGAGAATTTGAGGGTTGAGGCAGAAAATGATGTAGGTCGTATTATGCGTTGTCTATTTCGTATATGTCGCCCCAAGTTGGTAACTCTTTGCTGGCTTGATAGTGAGGTTTGGATCTCAGACGACGAGCACTCTCTTAGAAATCTCTGCGAGAAACTGATGCCTTCGAAGAAGAGGAGTCGGAATATGTTTAAGGTGTTTGATCTCAAGGAAGGGAAAGTGGAAGTATACGAGGAAGATGAAGCAGAATGGCGGCCTCTTCTATTGCAAGATGCACTAACAACTCCTCCAACGGGACGTAAAGTTCGTTTCCACTTGAAGTGGTGATCACTGATCATCAGCTCCTCTTTTTGGTTTGAACTATATATTTTGTTATATGCAGTTAGTTTGATAGTTATATTGGGGATTGGAACTCAATATTTGACACTTTCATATTTAAAAATAAAAATTTCAGTCATTTTTTTGTAATTTTAGGTTGTATTGACTTTAATTTGGCCAATCTCCGTATAAGAGCATGATCCAATGGCTAACAGAAACGAGCTTCGGCTATTGTCAACTGTAAACCGCGGGTTTCTACCAACGCAGCTGCAGCCAAACAGCTCTGAACTGCTAAAGAACATATTCAAACTCACCTTAGCTGGGTTTATTCATATGGTGTGGACTAAAAGAGGAGGAGAAGGGTGATTAGAGAAGTAGCGTTGCCTTCGTTACACTGGTTGTTCGTCTCCACATCAAATAGTTGTTTCGTCCATATCAAATTTTTTAGATGTTATGTCAATTACAATTGGGTATAATTTGAAACGGTCACTCCCATAGTTGCATTCCATATGATGTAGTTCATGATCTCAAGGGTGGTTTCTAAGGTGTTTTGGCTGCAGGATTTGTGTTCTTATATGTTTTAAAGATTTTCCTTTTACCATATTGTCTCATTAGATTTGTGCTCTTTTTCCTTTGCTTTTGGGATGAACAACGATGGCAAACAAGTCTATTTTATGAACTATTATTGATTAGAGAAGTAATTAGGCACTATTGCTTTTGTAAACTACTCAAACAAGTTTAAGTGCCGTTTGGTTCAAGTAAAAGAATGGAAAGGAAATAGAATCAAATAAAAAGAATGTCATGATCCTTCCCACATCGGTTAAGTATGGATTGATTGGTGTGGTTTGTAACACCTTAGACACCCTCTCCTTGATAGCCTGACTTTTGAGGATGAGTTCTACCTAGAATGTCGTAACAAATGGTATCAGAGTCAATCTCATGCTCTGGTCCACCCGGGGCGTTATGGGCCGCCACGGGTCATCTGGTATGGGCCGCCATGGGCGGCAGATCGGAAGCGTGGTGGTTTGTCATGGTCCGTCCCACATCGGTTAAGTATGGGGCTCTGGTCCACCCGGGGCGTTATGGGCCGCCACGGGTCATCTGGTATGGGCCGCCATGGGCGGCAGATCGGAAGCGTGGTGGTTTGTCATGGTCCGTCCCACATCGGTTAAGTATGGGCTGATTGGTTTGGTTTATAACACCTTAAGCACTCTCTCTTTAATAGCCTGACTTTTGAGGATAGGGTGTTGTAACAAAGAATGAATGATAACAATAATTATTATTTTTATTAAATATTTGATTTAACAATGAAAAGAAATCACGTAGATTAGCTCATATATTTTAACTAATAAGATCATATTTTTAACGTAAGTTGTAGATTAGCTCATATAATAATATATAATAATGTAATAATATTTTTGTGACAATTATTTTTATAAATTGATATGTTTGATTAGGACAAGAATAGGAAAAAAAAAAAACGTAATAAATAGGAAGTAGTTGTTTGAAACCCTAGCTAGAACAAATCTTCAAATTTGGAGGTGAAGCCATGGAGGAGAAGCATCCCCAAACAACTGCGGCTGTGGGCGAATTTGAATTTTCTGAAGAAATTATTCACCAAGTTCAATCTTTTATGGATGAAAGGGAAGCTGCTGGAACGACTCTCGTCTCCAAGTCCTGGTACGGCGCGTGGTCCACGCGCCCCAACCTCAGTTTTGATCAATACGAGTTGGGAGAAAGGTTGCGGGAATACGCGAGGAAGACGTTGCAGAGGTATGAACATCTCAACCTAAACATCCAAACTTTACTTGTACGGATATATGAATACGATTCTGATCTGGCTAGAGAATTGATTTTGAAAGCAATCAAATTGGGGGCTATTGATCTCACAATTTCAGTTCCGATCCCGTGGTTTATACTGCCAGATGAGGTGCTTGAATCCCAAACCCTAGCTAGATTATCTGTTCTACGTGGCACGGTTGATCTGGAGAGAAGGAATAAACCGATAATCTCTTCCAACCTTAAATCACTCACTCTATACTTCACTGTAACTAAGGGTGATTTTAGTTATTTGAGTCGGAGATTCCCATTGCTTGAGGAATTAACAGTGGAAGACCACTTCAATACCTGTCGTCCCTTTTATGGTTGTACGACCAAACTGAATAAGCTCAAGTTTTTGCGATTAGTGGGTTTAAATACCAAAGACTGCTTTTCCAAATCTGAGTTGTGGCTTCAATTTCCTTGCCTCAAGACATTGGTGATTTGGAATTGCCACTTTAAGGGGAAGGATGTTATTAGAATTTGTAGCCCATCACTTGAGTGCTTAACCATTAGCTTTCGCTCGTCTACAAATGCTAACTTGGAGTTTGATGTTCCAAATATTCGGAAATTCAGGTTCGAGGGTATTGATGTGCCGCGCCTTGAGTTGAAAACAAATAGTAGGGAATGGGTGTCGGATATACGCATAATTTGCGTATCTTGCAGTGTATTCTGTCTGCGTTTGTTGAAGCAGTTTGTGGAACAGCTGAGCCCATCCCGAGTCTCTCTGGCTCTACTCATGTTCCAGCCGCGAGGTGGTGATGAAAATGGATATGTTGGAGACGGTTTAGCTATACCTACAGTGGAGAGTTTGACGATAATGGCTTTAGGACTACTGTCACCTGCATTTCTGAATGCTTTATTTTGGAGTTGTCGTCCCAACTTCGTCAACATTAAAAGAACATGTTTGAGAGGTACAGAGAAAGAGAATGTGGAACAGTTTCAATACTTGAGCTCTCTGCCATGGAATACGTTGTTAGATGATTCAACGAATCATTCGGAAGAAGAACTCGTTCGATTCCAACTCACACAGGGACCCAGATCGTTTCCTAGTGTTGAAGATTCGTTTCCTAGTGTTGAAGATTTTTCTGCTTTTTTGAGGATGAGTTGTTTCACCAATGGGACTTAAGGTTTGTTTCCACTTGAAGTGGTGATCACTGATCATAAATGAGTTCCTCTTTGCTTTCAACTATTTTGTAGTCCGTTTGTTGTTTTTCAAGTATTTTGTTATTTTCAAGTATCTTGTTTTTCACTGATCATAATTTACTAGACTTGCACTCTAACCAGCTCAAAGGTGAGTTGCACCTGCCCATTCCACTAGCGTCTCGACTCATGATCTTATCTCTTGCTAATAACAGTTTAAATGGATCGATTCCAGAATCAGAAGAAGGAGAAGAAGAAGACATACAAGAAAAGTAGTGAGGAATCAAGTGAGGAGACATTAGTGTTGGCATTGCTATTTATATATAGACTAATATAGTTCTTTATATAATTATTGCAACCCTTATAATTTTTAAAGTGTGTAGTATAGCTTCGTGGTAAAGTTCTTAATTTTGCTTAATCCGGGTCTGACTCCTTCTAACCTCACTTTATCTTCTCAACTTATCACACAATCCTAAGATCACTGGGTGCCCTGACGGTGCTCGAATCCCTCGACATCTTCGCTAACCAGCTCAGAGGAAGAATACCACACGAGCTCGGACGGCTCACATTCCTTTCATTCTTGAATCTGTCCTACAATGAGCTGGTTGGAACGATCCCAAATGGCAGTCAATTCCTAACATTTTCCGCAGATTCCTTTGAAGGGAATAAAGCGTTAAGCGGCTTCCCACTCAACAGAAGTTGCAGCAACACTACTCATGGAACTGGTACAACAGATGCAAAGCATATAATTAGTTTATACTATTTATGCAATTACACAAGAAATAATGATGCGTGCAATGATATCTAACAAAAAAAAAAAAAAACACCCATGAAAACACATATGAACGTGATTGAGTTTCAAGACCTGATCAATAGGTGTTCGACGAATAGACTGATTCAACTGCCAAGGGAAAAATTGAACAGAAGATGTTCTATTAATTGTCTGAACCAATACTAGAGGAATTTATCGTATCAATGCAATTCTTCAAGTAATTTTCGAAATTAAGATAAATCTATATTTTGTAAATTCCACAAGTAGGCGTGCATGATTGGGATTGGAAGAAAATGTTAGAACATTATCTTGTACTATTATAGTAGCGAATGTTGCGAATTTGATGATCTATATGATAATTTCAGTTAGAACTTTTCTCGAACACCTGGTGGAGTAGTTATATATTGCAGTGAACTCTACAATTTGCTTTGGTCGTCTACCCAAAAATCAACACGCAGTACATAGATTTTCTAACAATTTGAAAACGAAATTCATGGCCTCGTGGAATCCAATGTCTTCTTCTGATAAGATAAAGCTAGGTAGACTACTTAGAGTGAGCCAAACTCCAACTAAAAGAGGAAGGAGAGAGATAGGGAACAGATATCTTCATTCATTAATTCATTCTTGGTACAATATCTGCTATTTATTCTCTACAAGCCAATAGCATCTTCCTGTTGCTACTGCAAAAAACTCACAGAAAGGTGGGGACCTAGGGTTTTAAGAACCAGGTGCTCAACGTCTACTTCATGACAAAATCCTCAAAGTGGGCTGGCAATTTTCTCATGCGTGTGGGCTTCGGGTCTTTCTTCAGCTGGGCTTCCTCTTCCTCATTTGTGGTATTGGGCTCTTCTAAGTTTAGCCCAACTGATGTATCACTCCCATCTCCATCGAAAATAACCTTGTCCTCAAGGTTAAAGTCAGGAAACCATCGTTGGAGTTGATCTCGGACTTCCCACGTCGAACATTCCGGTGGTTCCCCTTTCCACTGCACCAGTACCTGTTGTTGCGGCCCCTCCGCGGTGATTACGTTCCGTTCGCCGCAGATGACTAGAGGTTGTGGCATAGGCTCGGAGTCTTTGGCTGTCACGGGTAACTTGCAGATCGGTACTGAGCTATCACCTTTGTATGGCCGGAGCTTGGATATGTGAAACACGGGGTGAATGCGACTCTCAGGTGGAAGTGCTAAACGGTAAGCAACACGACCAACTCTCTCCGTGACAGTAAACGGCCCATAGTACCGTTGTGCAATCTTAGGCGAACGGCGGCCTTGAACAGAGGTTTGTCGATACGGTTGGAGGCGAACTAACACCTTGTCCCCCACTTGTAATTCCAAATCACGCCGGTGGCGATTAGCCTGTTGCGCCATGCGGACTTGGGACTGTCGAAGCATCTCTCTCAGTTGGCCAAGTAGTATGTCGCGCTCCTGCAGAAGGTCATCTAAGGCTTCAATCGAAGTGGCGCCAGCAGAGTAATGTGGGATCATCTATGGGCGTCGGTCAAACAGAGCCTCAAAAGGGGTTCTTCGAATGCTGCTGCAATATGAAGTGTTATGGGAAAACTCTGCCCAGCCTAAATAAGAATACCATGTCGCTGGTCGTGCGAGAGAAAATGCGCGCAGGTACTGCTCCAAAGTCCGATTAACGACCTCTGTTTGGCCGTCGGTTTGAGGATGGTAGGCCGTGCTGTGATGAAGAGTAGTGCCACTGAGCTTAAATAGGTGTTGCCAGAATGAGCTGAGAAAAATGGGATCTCTATCAGAAATGATAGAGGCCGGAAATCCATGAAGTTTCACAACCATCTCGGCAAAGAGCGCAGCTGTGGCAGTAGCTGTGAATGCAGTAGGTAGTACGCCGAAATGAGCAAACTTAGTCAGCCGATCCACCACAACTAGGATCACCGTAAAATCGCGACTAGGGGGAAGACCAGTGATGAAATCCATCGTCACGTCCGTCCAAACATGGGCCGGCACCGGCAGCGGCTGTAGTAGGCCCGCGGGTGGCTGTGTGGAATATTTAGTTTGTTGGCAAATGAGACACTTGGCCACAAACTCCTTCACTGCTAGATGCATACTAGGCCAATAAAATGTGGAGGCAAGCCGAACTAAAGTCCTCTTGACTCCTCCATGTCCTGCCATTGGAGTAGCGTGAGCTTCTTGCAATAAACGAGGGATGAGAGGCGATGATCTGCTCATGTAAAATCGATGCTTGAAGGTTAGAATGCCTTTCACCACCGCAAAGTTCGAGTTTTTGCAATTAAAGTATTTAAAGTTTTTGCAATTAAAGTATTATAAATTATTAATAATGAAAATTAGTTTATTCTTTTTAATAGATAAAACAATGTTTTTAAATTTTTTTAGAGCTGTCTTTATATGTTTTATACTTCCTGTTGAATTAATTGGATTGCAACAAATATTTATTATATTAAGTGACTATTAAAAAATGCATGAAAATGAACTGTACGGAATGTCCAAAAAAATTTGGCCCCAATGTAAATATATTCATACGTCATAATTCGACAAATTTAACCCCTCCTAAACATAATTCTTGGAATGGAAAAGAGAAAGAGCAAACGAATCAAAACCCGATAAAAACAGTGGCCATATTTTGGGAAATAAATCAATAACTTTTCAAAATTATTAAATTTAAAAAAAGAAGATAAAATTTTTAGAAACTTTACAATATAAATTAAGGATAATTTAGTCATGATAATAATTTAAATTTGGTAATAAAATTTCAAGGACATTATGTATGTACATACTATATGTGCATTTAGCATTATTCTTAATAAAATATTATTAAGTGTACCCATAATAAAAAAAAAGTTTTATATTAAAAATATTATTAAGGGTTATTATGAATAAATAATTGTAAATTATAAAAATTAAATAGTCTAAATATATTTAAAAGATACATTGAATCTAAAAAAAGATACTCCTATGGATGATAAAGTGACCTAATGATATGTAAAATAAAATGAAGAAAAAAATAATAATATTAATACATATAGTTTGCCAACAAAAGTGGCTATATTTAAAAAAAATATAAAGAAAAAATTAATTATTAAAGTCCAAAATAAAGTGACCAAATAATTGTTAAATAAAATAAATAAAAAATAACAATTAATACATATCAATTGCTGAATCTATATATGTAAAAGATACAATGAATCTAAAAAAAGATACTCCTATATATGGAAGATATGTTACTTACCCATGGAGAGCCACAACATAAAAAGTGGTGAAGACGGCACCAACTCAATTAATCATGCTATCCATAGGGTACCTCTATATATAGCTCTAGTTTTCCTATTTCTCTTCTACTACGGCACTACCCTCTATTTTCCTCTCAACATATATAGCTGTTGCAACTTTGCAAGGATGTTATGAAGATTTTGATGCAAGATTTTGATGCTTGATTAATAAGAGCAAATCTATAGATTGAACGCTTGGTTGGATTCGGACAATTATTCTATATTCTCGAAAAGGTAAGTTATTTGACCCCAAATATTTATTTTGTTTATTTATGCATTCTAGTTGTAATCACCTTAAAGGATTTGCTTCTTAGCACCATTGACTGATTGATTTTCTTCATATATATATAAATTTTGCTAATTGAATACCATGGTCTTTTCCTGCCTATACATGTTTGAAACTTGATAGATTTATTTCTTGTATTTGTGCTTGATTTTGGTTATGTTGCTACTGCTTTGTGTTTCTTAGTTAAGATCAATACTGGCAGTCGTCGTCTCTTGATATGGGAAAGTGCAAGCGAATCGAAACCCGAATATTGCCGGAAGCCATAATTCACCTGATACAGTCTTTCTTGAGTGAAGAAGAAGCTGCTCGAACCACTCTTATCTCCAAATCATGGTACAACGCTTGGCTAACTCGTCCAGTGCTCGTACTCAGATCATCGGCGGCCAAGTTCTCGAAACTTGCAGTGAAGACCATGCGAAGGTATCAAGACTCCAACTTGAAGATCGAGGGCTTGAGCCTAAAAATTGAGGGATGCACAAGTAGCGTTGAACCTGTTGCCCGCAGATTGATCGTGGATGCCATGAAAATGGGAGCTACTGATCTCAATATCGAATTCATCCTTCCCAAATCCGTTCCTACCACATTCGTTCTGCCGGCGGAGGTGCTCGGATCCGAAACCCTCCTCCGATTATCTGTAAGTGGGTGTGTAATTGATGGAAACGTCGTCAACTGCTCGATGCTCAAATCACTCAGCTTGGACAATGTCGTTTTGAAAAGTGCTGCTATGCTTAGAATTATGACTTCCTACTGCAATTCCATCGAGGAGCTGTCACTTTCAAAGTCTTATATTATTTCTTATAATTATAAAACACATTTGAGTGGGGAGAATATACACCGGCTTCATAAGCTTAAGCGATTGTATCTTGAGATGGTGACTGTTGGTAACCCCTTCTTCGACAACTTGGAATCTCTGCTCCCTTGCTTGGAGGATATGAGCCTTGTTCGCTGCTGCTGTCCCCCCAGACTTGTCACGAGCTCTTCACTCAAACGGATAAGCATAGTGCAGTGCCCTGAATTGAGAATCGCGTTTGAAGTTCCGAATCTTGCTGTATTTAGCTATTCAGGCGAGCGAGCACCGTGGTCCATTTCTATCAAAGCAAGGGGTGAATGGGAGTCTCATATATCTATGGAGGTCCATCACTTTCAGACCCCGTCATGGTACCAAGATTTGCAGAAGCTCACCCCGTCGTGGTACGTAGATTTGCACAAGCTGTTGATTCAGCTGAGTTCATCGAGAATCAATCTCGCTATAAATATTGGGCCACGGTCTGGTAGCGTGAGTGATACAAGCGTGAGTGATATACTTCGTGTTGTGGCCAAACCTGTAGCAGTAGAGAATTTGAGGGTTGAGGCAGAATACGATGTAGGTCGTATTATGCGTTGTCTATTTGGTATATGTCGCCCCAAGTTGGTAACTCTTTGCTGGCTTGATAGTGAAGGTTGGATCTCAGACAACGAGCACTCCCTTAAAAATCTCTGCGAGAAACTGATGCGGCCGAAGAGGCGTCGGAATATGTTTAAGCTGTTTGATCTCAAGGAAGGGAAAGTGGAAGTATACGAGGAGGATGCAGCAGAATGGCGGCCTCTTCTTCTGCAAGATGCAGTAAGAGCTCCACCATTGGGACGTAAAGTTCGTTTCCACTTGAAGTGGTGATCACCAATGGCGGATCCAGGGGCTAGGGGGCTGAAGCCCTTCCAATTTTTGAGTTTTCTTTTTAATAATTTAATTTAGGAAAATTGCACCTAAATACACAAAATTTGTCGAAAATCCATATTTAACATGAACTTAGAAAGTTACATTTTAGTACATGGATTTAATAAGTTGTTCAATTTTAATGAAAATTTCATCTCCGGTGACCGGCATTTATGATGTGGCACTTACGTGTCTTACGACTTATCCACGTGGAATAGAAACGACACCGTTTTGGCTGGCGTGTAACAACTGAATAAAAAAAGGGTTAAATTTAAATAAAACGACGCCGTTTAGACTCTTTCGTCCCCCTTCTAAAACTCTGCCTGACTCCCTCTCTCTCTCACCTATCACCAGCCGACGCTGCCTCCTCCACCTTCAAACGGCGAAGAATCCGCCCAACAAACCACCTGTGTCTCACTCGCATCGCCTCCTCTCCCTCTATCATCGCCTAAACCCTACATCCCCAATCTCAGAACCCATCAGGCGACCACCCCGGCCGGAAAAGACAAGGCTGTCGCTAACAGCGGCGAGCCACTGCCATCACCAACCCCCAATTCTCCCTTTCAGTCTTCGGCGAACTCGCTTCCACGTCGTCTCCAGTCGATGAAAGGCGCCACCTTGACCGCTCCCTCACAACCCCGCCGCCATCTGGCTCCGAAGTCTGGCGGCCGCAGCACCTAGCTGGGCTAACCACCACCGTTTAGACTCATTGGGGATGGAAGTAGGGTTCATAATTTCTATTTGGGGGAGGATGATTTTGAATTAGGTTGGGATTAAATACAATCACCTATGAAACGACGTAGTTTTGCACATGAAAAAACGATGCCGTTCTTTCTTTAGTCCGGAGAACAGAATGGCATGTGCCGGGTACACACGTAGGATCCACGTTGGATATCAAAAATTGGGGGAGGTGAAAATTTCGTCAAAATTGAACAACTTATGGATTTTCGGCAAACTTTGTGTATTTAGGTGCAATTTTTCCTTTAATTTAATATAATTTTAAATAAATAAATATAGTAATAATGTAAATTATAATACAAAGTTTTAATAACTATAGTATTTATTGTTAGTTGCTTCATAATATTTTACATTGATTTGTTATATTTATCCTATTTCTTTTCTTAAGTTAATTTTTAATGTTGAATTTGAGTCAATCTTCAAGTAAAAGTAAAATTATAAATTATTAATAATGAATATTGGTTATTCTTTTTTGAAGATAAAACAATGTTTTTAAATTTTTTTATAGTTGTCTTTATATATATGTTTTATACTTCCTGTTGAATTAATTGAATTGCAACAAATATTTATTATATTAAATGACTATTAAAAAATGCATGAAAATGAACTATAAATATATTCATACGTCATAATTCGACAAATTCCCCCCTAAACATAATTCTTGGAATGGAAAAGAGAAAGAGCAAACGAACCGAAACCCGATTGCCGAAAGTTATGATTCAGCTGATATAGTCTTTATTGAGTGAAGAAGAAGCTGATCGAACTACTCTTATCTCCAAGGCTAACTCGTCATGTGCTCGTGCTCAGAAATCTCCATTGAGATCATCGGCCACCGAGTTCTAGAATTCTTCAGTGAAGACCATGTGAAAGTATCAAAATAAAACGATCGTATTCTTATCAAGTCGACACTATAAGAAAGTATCAAAATAAAACAATCCTATTCTTATCAAGTCGACACTATAAGAACACGATCCCGATCGAAAAAATAATAATATTAATACACATCGTTTGCAAACAAAAGTGGCTATATTAAAAAAAAAGATTAAGAAAACATTAATTATTAGAGTCCAAAATAAAGTGACCAAATAATTGTTAAATAAAATAAATAAAAAATACTAACAATTAATACATATAAATTGCCGAAAAAAGTGGTCATATTAAAAGAAAAAAGAAAAAGAAAAAAATTACTAGTTAAAGTCCATAATAAGTGGATCGAATAATATGTTAGATAAAATAAAGAAAAAATTAATAATATTGTTCCATATCATTTCCAAAAAAAAACAGTGGCCATATTTTGGGAAATAAATCAATAACTTTCCAAAATTATTAAAGTTAAAAAAAAGAAAATAATTTTTTTAGAAACTTTACAATATAAAGAAAAAATTAATTATTAAAGTCCAAAATAAAGTGACCAAATAATTGTTAAATAAAATAAATAAAAAATAACAATTAATACATATCAATTGCTGAATCAATATATTTAAAAGATACACTGAATCTAAAAAAAGATACTCCTATGGAAGATAAGTTATTTACCCATGGAGAGGCACAACATAAAAAGTGGTGAAGACGGCACCAACTCAAATCATGCTATCGATAGGGTACCTCTGAATTATATATATATAGCTCTAGTTTTCCTATTTCTCTTCCAACGCCTCTCTCTTCCGGCACTACCCTCTATTTTCCTCTCAACATACATAGCTGTTGCAACATTGCAAGGATGTTATGAAGATTTTGATGCTTGATTAATAAGAGCAAATCTATAGATTGAACGCTTGGTTGGATTCGGATAATTATTCTGTATTCTCGAAAAGGTCAGTTATTTGACCCCAAATATTTATTTTGTTTATTTTTGCATTCTACTTGTAATCAGCTTAAAGGATTTGCTTCTTATAGCACCATTGACTGATTGATTTTTTCATATATATAATTTGCTATTGAATACCATGGTCCTTTCCTGTCTATATATGTTTGAAGTTGATAGATTTATTTCTTGTATTTGTGGTTGATTTTGATCAATACTTGCAGTCCTCTCTTGATATGGAAAAGTGCAAGCGAATCGAAACCCAATTGCCGGAAGCCATAATCCACTTCATACAGTCTTTCTTGAGTGAAGAAGAAGCTGCTCGAACCACTCTTATCTCCAAATCATGGTACAACGCTTGGCTAACTCGTCCGGTGCTCGTGCTCAGATCATCGGCGGCCGAGCTCTCGGAACTTGCAGTGAAGACCATGCGAAGGTATCAAGACTCCAACTTGAAGATCGAGGGTTTGAGGCTAAAAATTGAGGGATGCACAAGTAGCGTTGAACCTGTTGCCCGCAGATTGATCGTGGATGCCATGAAAATGGGAGCTACTGATCTCAATCTCGAATTCATCCCTCCCAAATTCGTTCCTACCCCATTCGTTCTGCCGGCGGAGGTCCTCGGATCCGAAACCCTCCTCCGATTATCTGTAAGTGGGTGTGTAATTGATGGAAACGTCGTCAACTGCTCGATGCTCAAATCACTCAGCTTGGACAATGTTGTTTTGAAAAGTGCTGATATGCTTAAAAGTATAACTTCCTGCTGCAATTCCATCGAGGAGCTGTCACTTTCAAAGTCTTATATTATTTCTATTTATAAAACACAATTGAGGTGGGAGAATATACACGAGCTTCATAAGCTTAAGCGATTGTATCTTGAGATGGTGGCTGTTAGTAACCACTTCTTCTACTACTTGGAATCTCGGTTCCCTTGCTTGGAGGATCTGAGCCTTGTTCGCTGCTACTGTCCCTCCAGATTTGTCGCGAGCTCTTCACTCAAACGGATAAGCATTGTGCAGTGCCATGAATTGAGACTCGTGTTTGAAGTTCCGAATCTTGCTGTATTTAGCTATTCAGACGAGCGCGCACCGTCGTCGTCCATTTCTATCAAGGCAAGGGATGAATGGGAGTCTCATATATCGATGGAGCGCGATCCCTTTGAGACCTCGTCATGGTACCTAGATTTGCACAAGTTTCAGACCTCGCCATGGTACCGAGATTTGCACAAGCTGTTGACTCAGCTGAGTTCATCGAGAATCAATCTCGTTATAAATATTGGGTCACGGTCTCGTGGCGTGAATGATGTTCGTCTTAAAGCCATACCTGTAGCCGTGGAGAATTTGAGGGTTGAGGCAGAATACGATGTAGGCCGTATTCTGCGTTGTCTATTTCGTATATGTCGCCCCAAGTTGGTAACTCTTTGCTGGCTTAATAGTGAGGGTCGGAACTCAGACCACGAGCACTCCCTTCAAAGTCTCTGCGAGAAACTGATGGGTTCGAAGAGGCGTCGGAATATGTTTAAGGTGTTTGATCTCAAGGAAGGGAAAGTGGAAGTATACGAGGAGGATGCAGCAGAATGGCGGCCTCTTCTTCTGCAAGATGCACTAAGAGCTCCACCGTTGGGACGTAAGGTTCGTTTCCACTTGAAGTGGTGATCACCAATGGCGGATCCAGGGGCTAGGGGGCTGAAGCCCTTCCAATTTTTGAGTTTTCTTTTTAATAATTTAGATTAATTTAATTTTAAATAAATAAATATAGTAATAATGAAAATTATAATACAAAGTTTTAATAACTATAGTAATTATTGTTAATTGCTTCATATTTTACATGGATTTGTTATATTTATCCTAGTATTTCTTTTCTTAAGTTAGTTTTTAATGTTGAATCTCAGTCAATCTTCAAGTAAAAGTAAAATTATAAATTATTAATAATGAAAATTAGTTTATTCTTTTTAATAGATAAAACAATGTTTTTAAATTTTTTTATAGTTGTCTTTATAAGTATGTTTTATACTTCCTGTTGAATTAATTGAATTGCAACAAATATTTATTATATTAAGTGACTATTTAAAAATGCATGAAAATGAACTGTACGGAATGTCCAAAAAAATTTGGCCCCAATGTAAATATATTCATACGTCATAATTCGACAAATTTAACCCCTCCTAAACATAATTCTTGGAATGGAAAAGAGAAAGAGCAAACGAATCGATTGCGGGAAGTTATGATTCAGATACAGTCTTTATTGAGTGAAGAAGAAGTTGCTCGAACTACTCTTATCTCCAAGGCTAAGAAATCTCCATTGGAGATTATCGGCCGTCGAGTTCTCGAAATCTGCAGTGAACAGAAATCTCCATTGGAGATCATCGGCCGCCGAGTTCTCGAAATCTGCAGTGAAGACCATGCGAAGCTATCAAAATAAAACTATCATATTCTTATCAAGTCGACACAATAAGAACACGACCTCGATATATCGAACTTGACACTAATCCATTAATTTTATGCAATTTCATATCATGATTTTTGTTTGGATGTGTTTGCTAGCTATATATACAAATAATTGATGGAGGTTGATTAAATAAATGTATTTTATCATTTTCTTTTGTATTATTGATAAAATTTGACAAATAAAAAATTGTTAAGTGTATTAATAATAAAAAGAAATACATAAATATATTATTGAGGTTATTATGAATAATTAATTGTAAATTATTAAAATTAAATAGTCTAAATTATATGTGAAATTCTTTAAAACTAAAAAAATACATATATTTGAAGAGGCGAAACCTTTTACGAGGTTGTTATGAAGATTTTGATGCTTGAAGAGGGGGCACCTAATGCACCCTAATATATTGTTCAGTTACAAAAGTGTAAGTAGCTGTTTTCATAATCGAATCGAGAATTTTCTTATTTGGTTCTTTTAGTACAGTAGTATTCATAAAAACTACTCTATAATTCAAGAATTGTACGTACCTTTAGGTTGCCATCAAGGAGGCCATCCAAGGCCATGATGAGATCCAAAACCACCAAGTTTAAGTAAAAGAATGGAAAGGAAATAGAATCAAATAAAAAGAATGAATAGTAACAATAATTATTATTTTTATTAAATATTTGATTTAACAATGGAAAGAAATCACTGTAGATTAGTTCAAATTTTTATAAATTGATGTGTTTGATAGGATAAGAATAGGAAAAAAAAAAACGTAATAAATAGAAAAAGGGTCCGCGTAGATTGAGTAGTTGTTTGAAACCCTAGCTTGAAACCCTAGCTAGAACAAATCTTCAAATTTGGAGGTGAAGCCATGGAGAAGAATCACGAAATAGTTGCGGCTGTTGGCGGATTAGAATTTCATGAAGAAATTATTCACCAAATTCAATCTTTTATTGCTTTCAAGATCTTATATTGTCGTGTTCTTGTGATTAATTTTTCTCAAGTTGAGTTGGAATTCAAGCTTCTCTGCAAGAAGTTTATGGACCTATAAAGTTGTAATTGCTGCAATTGGAATGAAAATGAAGTTAATGGACCTATAAAGTGACCTAATGATATGTTAAATAAAATGAAGAAAAAATAATAATATTAATACACATCGTTCACAAACAAAAGTGGCTAAATTAACAAAATAATAATAATAAATAAAGAAAAAATTAATTATTAGACTCCAAAATAAAGTGACCAATTGTTAAATAAAATAAATAAAAAATAGTAATAATTAATACATATAAATTGCCGAAAAAGGTGGTCATATTAAAAGAAAAAAGAAAAAGAAAAAAATTACTAGTTAAAGTCCAAAATAAGTGGATATAATATGTTAGATAAAATAAAGAAAAAATTAATAATATTGTTCCATATCATTTCCAAAAAAAACAGTGGCCATATTTTGGGAAATAAATCAATAACTTTAAAAAATTATTAAAGTTAAAAAAAGAAAATAAATTTTTTAGAAACTTTACAATATAAAGAAAAAATTAATTATTAAAGTCCAAAATAAAGTGACCAAATAATTGTTAAATAAAATAAATAAAAAATAACAATTAATACATATCAATTGCTGAATCTATATATTTAAAAGATACACTGAATCTAAAAAAAGATACTCCTATGGAAGATATGTTACTTACCCATGGAGAGCCACAACATAAAAAGTGGTGCAGACGGCACCAACTCCAAATTATATATATATAGCTCTAGTTTTCCTATTTCTCTTCCAACGCCTCTTTCTCTTCTACTACGGCACTACCCTCTATTTCCTCTCAACATATATAGCTGTTGCAAAAACATATATAGCTGTTGCAACTTTGCAAGGATGTTATGAAGATTTTGATGCTTGATTAATAAGAGCAAATCTATAGATTGAACGCTTGGTTGGATTCGGACAATTATTCTGTATTCTCGAAAAGGTCAGTTATTTGACCCCAAATATTTATTTTGTTTATTTATGCATTCTACTTGTAATTCTACTTGTAATCACCTTAAAAGATTTGCTTCTTAGCACCATTGACTGATTGATTTTCTTCATATATATATATATATATATATATATATATATATATATATATATAAATTTTGCTAATTGACTACTATGGTCTTTTCCTGCCTATATATGTTTGAAAGTTGATAGATTTATTTCTTGTATTTGCGCTTGATTTTGGTTATGTTGCTACTGCTTTGTATTTCTTAGTTAAGATCAGTGCTTGCAGTCGCGTCTCTTGATATGGAAAAGTGCAAGCGAATCGAAACCCGATTGCCGGAAGCCATAACCCGATTGCCGGAAGCCATAATTCACCTGATACAGTCTTTCTTGAGTGAAGAAGAAGTTGCTCGAACCACTCTTATCTCCAAATCATGGTACAAAGCTTGGCTAACTCGTCCAGTGCTCGTGCTCAAATCATCGGCGGCCGAGTTCTCCGAACTTGCAGCGAAGACCATGCGAAGGTATCAAGACTCCAACTTGAAGATCGAGGGTTTGAGCCTAAAAATTGAGGGAGCTACAAGTAGCGTCGAACCTGTTGCCCGCAGATTGATCGTGGATGCCATGAAAATGGGAGCTACTGCTCTCAATATCGAATTCATCCTTCCCAAATCCGTTCCTACCACATTCGTTCTGCCGGCGGAGGTGCTCGGATCTGAAACCCTCCTCCGATTATCTGTAACCGGGTGTGTAATTGACGGAAACGTCGTCAACTGCTCGATGCTCAAATCACTCAGCTTGGATAATGTTGTTTTGAGACGTAGTGACATGCTTAGAATTATGACTTCCTACTGCAATTCCATGGAGGAGCTGTCACTTTCAAAGTCTTGTACTACTTCTAATTATCAAATAATATTGAGTGGGTGGGGTATGCACCGGCTTCATAAGCTTAAGCGATTGTATCTTGAGATGGTGACTGTTGGTGACCCCTTCTTCGACAACTTGAAATTTCTGCTCCCTTGCTTGGAGGATATGAGCCTTGTTCGCTGCTGCTGCCCCTCCAAGCTTGTCACAAGCTCTTCACTCAAACGGATAAGCATTGTGCAGTGCCCTGAATTGAGAATCATGTTTGAAGTTCCGAATCTTGCTGTGTTTAGCTATTCAGGCGAGCACGTGCCGTGGTCCATTTCTATCAAAGCAAGGGATGGATGGGAGTCTCATATATCTATGGAGGTCCGTCACTTTCAGACCTCGTCATGGTACCAAGATTTGCACAAGCTCATGACCTCGTTGTGGTACCGAGATTTGCACAAGCTGTTGACTCAGCTGAGTTCATCAAGAATCAATCTCTCTATAAATATAAATATTAGGTCATGGTCTGGTAACGTGAGTGATATAAGCGTGAGTGATATACTTCGTGTTGTGGCCAAACCTGTAGCAGTGGAGAATTTGAGGGTTGAGGCAGAAAATGATGTAGGTCGTATTATGCGTTGTCTATTTCGTATATGTCGCCCCAAGTTGGTAACTCTTTGCTGGCTTGATAGTGAGGTTTGGATCTCAGACGACGAGCACTCTCTTAGAAATCTCTGCGAGAAACTGATGCCTTCGAAGAAGAGGAGTCGGAATATGTTTAAGGTGTTTGATCTCAAGGAAGGGAAAGTGGAAGTATACGAGGAAGATGAAGCAGAATGGCGGCCTCTTCTATTGCAAGATGCACTAACAACTCCTCCAACGGGACGTAAAGTTCGTTTCCACTTGAAGTGGTGATCACTGATCATCAGCTCCTCTTTTTGGTTTGAACTATATATTTTGTTATATGCAGTTAGTTTGATAGTTATATTGGGGATTGGAACTCAATATTTGACACTTTCATATTTAAAAATAAAAATTTCAGTCATTTTTTTGTAATTTTAGGTTGTATTGACTTTAATTTGGCCAATCTCCGTATAAGAGCATGATCCAATGGCTAACAGAAACGAGCTTCGGCTATTGTCAACTGTAAACCGCGGGTTTCTACCAACGCAGCTGCAGCCAAACAGCTCTGAACTGCTAAAGAACATATTCAAACTCACCTTAGCTGGGTTTATTCATATGGTGTGGACTAAAAGAGGAGGAGAAGGGTGATTAGAGAAGTAGCGTTGCCTTCGTTACACTGGTTGTTCGTCTCCACATCAAATAGTTGTTTCGTCCATATCAAATTTTTTAGATGTTATGTCAATTACAATTGGGTATAATTTGAAACGGTCACTCCCATAGTTGCATTCCATATGATGTAGTTCATGATCTCAAGGGTGGTTTCTAAGGTGTTTTGGCTGCAGGATTTGTGTTCTTATATGTTTTAAAGATTTTCCTTTTACCATATTGTCTCATTAGATTTGTGCTCTTTTTCCTTTGCTTTTGGGATGAACAACGATGGCAAACAAGTCTATTTTATGAACTATTATTGATTAGAGAAGTAATTAGGCACTATTGCTTTTGTAAACTACTCAAACAAGTTTAAGTGCCGTTTGGTTCAAGTAAAAGAATGGAAAGGAAATAGAATCAAATAAAAAGAATGTCATGATCCTTCCCACATCGGTTAAGTATGGATTGATTGGTGTGGTTTGTAACACCTTAGACACCCTCTCCTTGATAGCCTGACTTTTGAGGATGAGTTCTACCTAGAATGTCGTAACAAATGGTATCAGAGTCAATCTCATGCTCTGGTCCACCCGGGGCGTTATGGGCCGCCACGGGTCATCTGGTATGGGCCGCCATGGGCGGCAGATCGGAAGCGTGGTGGTTTGTCATGGTCCGTCCCACATCGGTTAAGTATGGGGCTCTGGTCCACCCGGGGCGTTATGGGCCGCCACGGGTCATCTGGTATGGGCCGCCATGGGCGGCAGATCGGAAGCGTGGTGGTTTGTCATGGTCCGTCCCACATCGGTTAAGTATGGGCTGATTGGTTTGGTTTATAACACCTTAAGCACTCTCTCTTTAATAGCCTGACTTTTGAGGATAGGGTGTTGTAACAAAGAATGAATGATAACAATAATTATTATTTTTATTAAATATTTGATTTAACAATGAAAAGAAATCACGTAGATTAGCTCATATATTTTAACTAATAAGATCATATTTTTAACGTAAGTTGTAGATTAGCTCATATAATAATATATAATAATGTAATAATATTTTTGTGACAATTATTTTTATAAATTGATATGTTTGATTAGGACAAGAATAGGAAAAAAAAAAAAACGTAATAAATAGGAAGTAGTTGTTTGAAACCCTAGCTAGAACAAATCTTCAAATTTGGAGGTGAAGCCATGGAGGAGAAGCATCCCCAAACAACTGCGGCTGTGGGCGAATTTGAATTTTCTGAAGAAATTATTCACCAAGTTCAATCTTTTATGGATGAAAGGGAAGCTGCTGGAACGACTCTCGTCTCCAAGTCCTGGTACGGCGCGTGGTCCACGCGCCCCAACCTCAGTTTTGATCAATACGAGTTGGGAGAAAGGTTGCGGGAATACGCGAGGAAGACGTTGCAGAGGTATGAACATCTCAACCTAAACATCCAAACTTTACTTGTACGGATATATGAATACGATTCTGATCTGGCTAGAGAATTGATTTTGAAAGCAATCAAATTGGGGGCTATTGATCTCACAATTTCAGTTCCGATCCCGTGGTTTATACTGCCAGATGAGGTGCTTGAATCCCAAACCCTAGCTAGATTATCTGTTCTACGTGGCACGGTTGATCTGGAGAGAAGGAATAAACCGATAATCTCTTCCAACCTTAAATCACTCACTCTATACTTCACTGTAACTAAGGGTGATTTTAGTTATTTGAGTCGGAGATTCCCATTGCTTGAGGAATTAACAGTGGAAGACCACTTCAATACCTGTCGTCCCTTTTATGGTTGTACGACCAAACTGAATAAGCTCAAGTTTTTGCGATTAGTGGGTTTAAATACCAAAGACTGCTTTTCCAAATCTGAGTTGTGGCTTCAATTTCCTTGCCTCAAGACATTGGTGATTTGGAATTGCCACTTTAAGGGGAAGGATGTTATTAGAATTTGTAGCCCATCACTTGAGTGCTTAACCATTAGCTTTCGCTCGTCTACAAATGCTAACTTGGAGTTTGATGTTCCAAATATTCGGAAATTCAGGTTCGAGGGTATTGATGTGCCGCGCCTTGAGTTGAAAACAAATAGTAGGGAATGGGTGTCGGATATACGCATAATTTGCGTATCTTGCAGTGTATTCTGTCTGCGTTTGTTGAAGCAGTTTGTGGAACAGCTGAGCCCATCCCGAGTCTCTCTGGCTCTACTCATGTTCCAGCCGCGAGGTGGTGATGAAAATGGATATGTTGGAGACGGTTTAGCTATACCTACAGTGGAGAGTTTGACGATAATGGCTTTAGGACTACTGTCACCTGCATTTCTGAATGCTTTATTTTGGAGTTGTCGTCCCAACTTCGTCAACATTAAAAGAACATGTTTGAGAGGTACAGAGAAAGAGAATGTGGAACAGTTTCAATACTTGAGCTCTCTGCCATGGAATACGTTGTTAGATGATTCAACGAATCATTCGGAAGAAGAACTCGTTCGATTCCAACTCACACAGGGACCCAGATCGTTTCCTAGTGTTGAAGATTCGTTTCCTAGTGTTGAAGATTTTTCTGCTTTTTTGAGGATGAGTTGTTTCACCAATGGGACTTAAGGTTTGTTTCCACTTGAAGTGGTGATCACTGATCATAAATGAGTTCCTCTTTGCTTTCAACTATTTTGTAGTCCGTTTGTTGTTTTTCAAGTATTTTGTTATTTTCAAGTATCTTGTTTTTCACTGATCATAATTTACTAGACTTGCACTCTAACCAGCTCAAAGGTGAGTTGCACCTGCCCATTCCACTAGCGTCTCGACTCATGATCTTATCTCTTGCTAATAACAGTTTAAATGGATCGATTCCAGAATCAGAAGAAGGAGAAGAAGAAGACATACAAGAAAAGTAGTGAGGAATCAAGTGAGGAGACATTAGTGTTGGCATTGCTATTTATATATAGACTAATATAGTTCTTTATATAATTATTGCAACCCTTATAATTTTTAAAGTGTGTAGTATAGCTTCGTGGTAAAGTTCTTAATTTTGCTTAATCCGGGTCTGACTCCTTCTAACCTCACTTTATCTTCTCAACTTATCACACAATCCTAAGATCACTGGGTGCCCTGACGGTGCTCGAATCCCTCGACATCTTCGCTAACCAGCTCAGAGGAAGAATACCACACGAGCTCGGACGGCTCACATTCCTTTCATTCTTGAATCTGTCCTACAATGAGCTGGTTGGAACGATCCCAAATGGCAGTCAATTCCTAACATTTTCCGCAGATTCCTTTGAAGGGAATAAAGCGTTAAGCGGCTTCCCACTCAACAGAAGTTGCAGCAACACTACTCATGGAACTGGTACAACAGATGCAAAGCATATAATTAGTTTATACTATTTATGCAATTACACAAGAAATAATGATGCGTGCAATGATATCTAACAAAAAAAAAAAAAAAACACCCATGAAAACACATATGAACGTGATTGAGTTTCAAGACCTGATCAATAGGTGTTCGACGAATAGACTGATTCAACTGCCAAGGGAAAAATTGAACAGAAGATGTTCTATTAATTGTCTGAACCAATACTAGAGGAATTTATCGTATCAATGCAATTCTTCAAGTAATTTTCGAAATTAAGATAAATCTATATTTTGTAAATTCCACAAGTAGGCGTGCATGATTGGGATTGGAAGAAAATGTTAGAACATTATCTTGTACTATTATAGTAGCGAATGTTGCGAATTTGATGATCTATATGATAATTTCAGTTAGAACTTTTCTCGAACACCTGGTGGAGTAGTTATATATTGCAGTGAACTCTACAATTTGCTTTGGTCGTCTACCCAAAAATCAACACGCAGTACATAGATTTTCTAACAATTTGAAAACGAAATTCATGGCCTCGTGGAATCCAATGTCTTCTTCTGATAAGATAAAGCTAGGTAGACTACTTAGAGTGAGCCAAACTCCAACTAAAAGAGGAAGGAGAGAGATAGGGAACAGATATCTTCATTCATTAATTCATTCTTGGTACAATATCTGCTATTTATTCTCTACAAGCCAATAGCATCTTCCTGTTGCTACTGCAAAAAACTCACAGAAAGGTGGGGACCTAGGGTTTTAAGAACCAGGTGCTCAACGTCTACTTCATGACAAAATCCTCAAAGTGGGCTGGCAATTTTCTCATGCGTGTGGGCTTCGGGTCTTTCTTCAGCTGGGCTTCCTCTTCCTCATTTGTGGTATTGGGCTCTTCTAAGTTTAGCCCAACTGATGTATCACTCCCATCTCCATCGAAAATAACCTTGTCCTCAAGGTTAAAGTCAGGAAACCATCGTTGGAGTTGATCTCGGACTTCCCACGTCGAACATTCCGGTGGTTCCCCTTTCCACTGCACCAGTACCTGTTGTTGCGGCCCCTCCGCGGTGATTACGTTCCGTTCGCCGCAGATGACTAGAGGTTGTGGCATAGGCTCGGAGTCTTTGGCTGTCACGGGTAACTTGCAGATCGGTACTGAGCTATCACCTTTGTATGGCCGGAGCTTGGATATGTGAAACACGGGGTGAATGCGACTCTCAGGTGGAAGTGCTAAACGGTAAGCAACACGACCAACTCTCTCCGTGACAGTAAACGGCCCATAGTACCGTTGTGCAATCTTAGGCGAACGGCGGCCTTGAACAGAGGTTTGTCGATACGGTTGGAGGCGAACTAACACCTTGTCCCCCACTTGTAATTCCAAATCACGCCGGTGGCGATTAGCCTGTTGCGCCATGCGGACTTGGGACTGTCGAAGCATCTCTCTCAGTTGGCCAAGTAGTATGTCGCGCTCCTGCAGAAGGTCATCTAAGGCTTCAATCGAAGTGGCGCCAGCAGAGTAATGTGGGATCATCTATGGGCGTCGGTCAAACAGAGCCTCAAAAGGGGTTCTTCGAATGCTGCTGCAATATGAAGTGTTATGGGAAAACTCTGCCCAGCCTAAATAAGAATACCATGTCGCTGGTCGTGCGAGAGAAAATGCGCGCAGGTACTGCTCCAAAGTCCGATTAACGACCTCTGTTTGGCCGTCGGTTTGAGGATGGTAGGCCGTGCTGTGATGAAGAGTAGTGCCACTGAGCTTAAATAGGTGTTGCCAGAATGAGCTGAGAAAAATGGGATCTCTATCAGAAATGATAGAGGCCGGAAATCCATGAAGTTTCACAACCATCTCGGCAAAGAGCGCAGCTGTGGCAGTAGCTGTGAATGCAGTAGGTAGTACGCCGAAATGAGCAAACTTAGTCAGCCGATCCACCACAACTAGGATCACCGTAAAATCGCGACTAGGGGGAAGACCAGTGATGAAATCCATCGTCACGTCCGTCCAAACATGGGCCGGCACCGGCAGCGGCTGTAGTAGGCCCGTGGGTGGCTGTGTGGAATATTTAGTTTGTTGGCAAATGAGACACTTGGCCACAAACTCCTTCACTGCTAGATGCATACTAGGCCAATAAAATGTGGAGGCAAGCCGAACTAAAGTCCTCTTGACTCCTCCATGTCCTGCCATTGGAGTAGCGTGAGCTTCTTGCAATAAACGAGGGATGAGAGGCGATGATCTGCTCATGTAAAATCGATGCTTGAAGGTTAGAATGCCTTTCACCACCGCAAAGTTCGAGTTTTTGCAATTAAAGTATTTAAAGTTTTTGCAATTAAAGTATTATAAATTATTAATAATGAAAATTAGTTTATTCTTTTTAATAGATAAAACAATGTTTTTAAATTTTTTTAGAGCTGTCTTTATATGTTTTATACTTCCTGTTGAATTAATTGGATTGCAACAAATATTTATTATATTAAGTGACTATTAAAAAATGCATGAAAATGAACTGTACGGAATGTCCAAAAAAATTTGGCCCCAATGTAAATATATTCATACGTCATAATTCGACAAATTTAACCCCTCCTAAACATAATTCTTGGAATGGAAAAGAGAAAGAGCAACGAATCAAAACCCGATAAAAACAGTGGCCATATTTTGGGAAATAAATCAATAACTTTTCAAAATTATTAAATTTAAAAAAAGAAGATAAAATTTTTAGAAACTTTACAATATAAATTAAGGATAATTTAGTCATGATAATAATTTAAATTTGGTAATAAAATTTCAAGGACATTATGTATGTACATACTATATGTGCATTTAGCATTATTCTTAATAAAATATTATTAAGTGTACCCATAATAAAAAAAAAGTTTTATATTAAAAATATTATTAAGGGTTATTATGAATAAATAATTGTAAATTATAAAAATTAAATAGTCTAAATATATTTAAAAGATACATTGAATCTAAAAAAGATACTCCTATGGATGATAAAGTGACCTAATGATATGTAAAATAAAATGAAGAAAAAAATAATAATATTAATACATATAGTTTGCCAACAAAAGTGGCTATATTTAAAAAAAATATAAAGAAAAAATTAATTATTAAAGTCCAAAATAAAGTGACCAAATAATTGTTAAATAAAATAAATAAAAATAACAATTAATACATATCAATTGCTGAATCTATATATGTAAAAGATACAATGAATCTAAAAAAAGATACTCCTATATATGGAAGATATGTTACTTACCCATGGAGAGCCACAACATAAAAAGTGGTGAAGACGGCACCAACTCAATTAATCATGCTATCCATAGGGTACCTCTATATATAGCTCTAGTTTTCCTATTTCTCTTCTACTACGGCACTACCCTCTATTTTCCTCTCAACATATATAGCTGTTGCAACTTTGCAAGGATGTTATGAAGATTTTGATGCAAGATTTTGATGCTTGATTAATAAGAGCAAATCTATAGATTGAACGCTTGGTTGGATTCGGACAATTATTCTATATTCTCGAAAAGGTAAGTTATTTGACCCCAAATATTTATTTTGTTTATTTATGCATTCTAGTTGTAATCACCTTAAAGGATTTGCTTCTTAGCACCATTGACTGATTGATTTTCTTCATATATATATAAATTTTGCTAATTGAATACCATGGTCTTTTCCTGCCTATACATGTTTGAAACTTGATAGATTTATTTCTTGTATTTGTGCTTGATTTTGGTTATGTTGCTACTGCTTTGTGTTTCTTAGTTAAGATCAATACTGGCAGTCGTCGTCTCTTGATATGGGAAAGTGCAAGCGAATCGAAACCCGAATATTGCCGGAAGCCATAATTCACCTGATACAGTCTTTCTTGAGTGAAGAAGAAGCTGCTCGAACCACTCTTATCTCCAAATCATGGTACAACGCTTGGCTAACTCGTCCAGTGCTCGTACTCAGATCATCGGCGGCCAAGTTCTCGAAACTTGCAGTGAAGACCATGCGAAGGTATCAAGACTCCAACTTGAAGATCGAGGGCTTGAGCCTAAAAATTGAGGGATGCACAAGTAGCGTTGAACCTGTTGCCCGCAGATTGATCGTGGATGCCATGAAAATGGGAGCTACTGATCTCAATATCGAATTCATCCTTCCCAAATCCGTTCCTACCACATTCGTTCTGCCGGCGGAGGTGCTCGGATCCGAAACCCTCCTCCGATTATCTGTAAGTGGGTGTGTAATTGATGGAAACGTCGTCAACTGCTCGATGCTCAAATCACTCAGCTTGGACAATGTCGTTTTGAAAAGTGCTGCTATGCTTAGAATTATGACTTCCTACTGCAATTCCATCGAGGAGCTGTCACTTTCAAAGTCTTATATTATTTCTTATAATTATAAAACACATTTGAGTGGGGAGAATATACACCGGCTTCATAAGCTTAAGCGATTGTATCTTGAGATGGTGACTGTTGGTAACCCCTTCTTCGACAACTTGGAATCTCTGCTCCCTTGCTTGGAGGATATGAGCCTTGTTCGCTGCTGCTGTCCCCCCAGACTTGTCACGAGCTCTTCACTCAAACGGATAAGCATAGTGCAGTGCCCTGAATTGAGAATCGCGTTTGAAGTTCCGAATCTTGCTGTATTTAGCTATTCAGGCGAGCGAGCACCGTGGTCCATTTCTATCAAAGCAAGGGGTGAATGGGAGTCTCATATATCTATGGAGGTCCATCACTTTCAGACCCCGTCATGGTACCAAGATTTGCAGAAGCTCACCCCGTCGTGGTACGTAGATTTGCACAAGCTGTTGATTCAGCTGAGTTCATCGAGAATCAATCTCGCTATAAATATTGGGCCACGGTCTGGTAGCGTGAGTGATACAAGCGTGAGTGATATACTTCGTGTTGTGGCCAAACCTGTAGCAGTAGAGAATTTGAGGGTTGAGGCAGAATACGATGTAGGTCGTATTATGCGTTGTCTATTTGGTATATGTCGCCCCAAGTTGGTAACTCTTTGCTGGCTTGATAGTGAAGGTTGGATCTCAGACAACGAGCACTCCCTTAAAAATCTCTGCGAGAAACTGATGCGGCCGAAGAGGCGTCGGAATATGTTTAAGCTGTTTGATCTCAAGGAAGGGAAAGTGGAAGTATACGAGGAGGATGCAGCAGAATGGCGGCCTCTTCTTCTGCAAGATGCAGTAAGAGCTCCACCATTGGGACGTAAAGTTCGTTTCCACTTGAAGTGGTGATCACCAATGGCGGATCCAGGGGCTAGGGGGCTGAAGCCCTTCCAATTTTTGAGTTTTCTTTTTAATAATTTAATTTAGGAAAATTGCACCTAAATACACAAAATTTGTCGAAAATCCATATTTAACATGAACTTAGAAAGTTACATTTTAGTACATGGATTTAATAAGTTGTTCAATTTTAATGAAAATTTCATCTCCGGTGACCGGCATTTATGATGTGGCACTTACGTGTCTTACGACTTATCCACGTGGAATAGAAACGACACCGTTTTGGCTGGCGTGTAACAACTGAATAAAAAAAGGGTTAAATTTAAATAAAACGACGCCGTTTAGACTCTTTCGTCCCCCTTCTAAAACTCTGCCTGACTCCCTCTCTCTCTCACCTATCACCAGCCGACGCTGCCTCCTCCACCTTCAAAACGGCGAAGAATCCGCCCAACAAACCACCTGTGTCTCACTCGCATCGCCTCCTCTCCCTCTATCATCGCCTAAACCCTACATCCCCAATCTCAGAACCCATCAGGCGACCACCCCGGCCGGAAAAGACAAGGCTGTCGCTAACAGCGGCGAGCCACTGCCATCACCAACCCCCAATTCTCCCTTTCAGTCTTCGGCGAACTCGCTTCCACGTCGTCTCCAGTCGATGAAAGGCGCCACCTTGACCGCTCCCTCACAACCCCGCCGCCATCTGGCTCCGAAGTCTGGCGGCCGCAGCACCTAGCTGGGCTAACCACCACCGTTTAGACTCATTGGGGATGGAAGTAGGGTTCATAATTTCTATTTGGGGGAGGATGATTTTGAATTAGGTTGGGATTAAATACAATCACCTATGAAACGACGTAGTTTTGCACATGAAAAAACGATGCCGTTCTTTCTTTAGTCCGGAGAACAGAATGGCATGTGCCGGGTACACACGTAGGATCCACGTTGGATATCAAAAATTGGGGGAGGTGAAAATTTCGTCAAAATTGAACAACTTATGGATTTTCGGCAAACTTTGTGTATTTAGGTGCAATTTTTCCTTTAATTTAATATAATTTTAAATAAATAAATATAGTAATAATGTAAATTATAATACAAAGTTTTAATAACTATAGTATTTATTGTTAGTTGCTTCATAATATTTTACATTGATTTGTTATATTTATCCTATTTCTTTTCTTAAGTTAATTTTTAATGTTGAATTTGAGTCAATCTTCAAGTAAAAGTAAAATTATAAATTATTAATAATGAATATTGGTTATTCTTTTTTGAAGATAAAACAATGTTTTTAAATTTTTTTATAGTTGTCTTTATATATATGTTTTATACTTCCTGTTGAATTAATTGAATTGCAACAAATATTTATTATATTAAATGACTATTAAAAAATGCATGAAAATGAACTATAAATATATTCATACGTCATAATTCGACAAATTCCCCCCTAAACATAATTCTTGGAATGGAAAAGAGAAAGAGCAAACGAACCGAAACCCGATTGCCGAAAGTTATGATTCAGCTGATATAGTCTTTATTGAGTGAAGAAGAAGCTGATCGAACTACTCTTATCTCCAAGGCTAACTCGTCATGTGCTCGTGCTCAGAAATCTCCATTGAGATCATCGGCCACCGAGTTCTAGAATTCTTCAGTGAAGACCATGTGAAAGTATCAAAATAAAACGATCGTATTCTTATCAAGTCGACACTATAAGAAAGTATCAAAATAAAACAATCCTATTCTTATCAAGTCGACACTATAAGAACACGATCCCGATCGAAAAAATAATAATATTAATACACATCGTTTGCAAACAAAAGTGGCTATATTAAAAAAAAAGATTAAGAAAACATTAATTATTAGAGTCCAAAATAAAGTGACCAAATAATTGTTAAATAAAATAAATAAAAAATAACAATTAATACATATCAATTGCTGAATCAATATATTTAAAAGATACACTGAATCTAAAAAAAGATACTCCTATGGAAGATAAGTTATTTACCCATGGAGAGGCACAACATAAAAAGTGGTGAAGACGGCACCAACTCAAATCATGCTATCGATAGGGTACCTCTGAATTATATATATAGCTCTAGTTTTCCTATTTCTCTTCCAACGCCTCTCTCTTCCGGCACTACCCTCTATTTTCCTCTCAACATACATAGCTGTTGCAACATTGCAAGGATGTTATGAAGATTTTGATGCTTGATTAATAAGAGGAAATCTATAGATTGAACGCTTGGTTGGATTCGGATAGTTATTCTGTATTCTCGAAAAGGTCAGTTATTTGACCCCAAATATTTATTTTGTTTATTTATGCATTCTACTTGTAATCACCTTAAAGAATTTGCTTCTTAGCACCATTGACTGATTGATAGATTTATTTCTTGTATTTGTGCTTGATTTTGGTTATGTTGCTACTGCTTTGTATTTCTTAGTTAAGATCAATACTTGCAGTCGTCTCTTGATATGGAAAAGTGCAAGCGAATCGAAACCCAATTGCCGGAAGCCATAATCCACTTCATACAGTCTTTCTTGAGTGAAGAAGAAGCTGCTCGAACGACTCTTATCTCCAAATCATGGTACAACGCTTGGCTAACTCGTCCGGTGCTCGTGCTCAGATCATCGGCGGCCGAGCTCTCGGAACTTGCAGTGAAGACCATGCGAAGGTATCAAGACTCCAACTTGAAGATCGAGGGTTTGAGGCTAAAAATTGAGGGATGCACAAGTAGCGTTGAACCTGTTGCCCGCAGATTGATCGTGGATGCCATGAAAATGGGAGCTACTGATCTCAATCTCGAATTCATCCCTCCCAAATTCGTTCCTACCCCATTCGTTCTGCCGGCGGAGGTCCTCGGATCCGAAACCCTCCTCCGATTATCTGTAAGTGGGTGTGTAATTGATGGAAACGTCGTCAACTGCTCGATGCTCAAATCACTCAGCTTGGACAATGTTGTTTTGAAAAGTGCTGATATGCTTAAAAGTATAACTTCCTGCTGCAATTCCATCGAGGAGCTGTCACTTTCAAAGTCTTATATTATTTCTATTTATAAAACACAATTGAGGTGGGAGAATATACACGAGCTTCATAAGCTTAAGCGATTGTATCTTGAG
This sequence comes from Salvia miltiorrhiza, assembly GCF_028751815.1. Taxonomy (NCBI): domain Eukaryota; kingdom Viridiplantae; phylum Streptophyta; class Magnoliopsida; order Lamiales; family Lamiaceae; genus Salvia; species Salvia miltiorrhiza. Next base: position 2,695,819 of record NC_080393.1, read on the forward strand.
ATGGTGGCTGTTAGTAACCACTTCTTCTACTACTTGGAATCTCGGTTCCCTTGCTTGGAGGATCTGAGCCTTGTTCGCTGCTACTGTCCCTCCAGATTTGTCGCGAGCTCTTCACTCAAACGGATAAGCATTGTGCAGTGCCATGAATTGAGACTCGTGTTTGAAGTTCCGAATCTTGCTGTATTTAGCTATTCAGACGAGCGCGCACCGTCGTCGTCCATTTCTATCAAGGCAAGGGATGAATGGGAGTCTCATATATCGATGGAGCGCGATCCCTTTGAGACCTCGTCATGGTACCTAGATTTGCACAAGTTTCAGACCTCGCCATGGTACCGAGATTTGCACAAGCTGTTGACTCAGCTGAGTTCATCGAGAATCAATCTCGTTATAAATATTGGGTCACGGTCTCGTGGCGTGAATGATGTTCGTCTTAAAGCCATACCTGTAGCCGTGGAGAATTTGAGGGTTGAGGCAGAATACGATGTAGGCCGTATTCTGCGTTGTCTATTTCGTATATGTCGCCCCAAGTTGGTAACTCTTTGCTGGCTTAATAGTGAGGGTCGGAACTCAGACCACGAGCACTCCCTTCAAAGTCTCTGCGAGAAACTGATGGGTTCGAAGAGGCGTCGGAATATGTTTAAGGTGTTTGATCTCAAGGAAGGGAAAGTGGAAGTATACGAGGAGGATGCAGCAGAATGGCGGCCTCTTCTTCTGCAAGATGCACTAAGAGCTCCACCGTTGGGACGTAAGGTTCGTTTCCACTTGAAGTGGTGATCACCAATGGCGGATCCAGGGGCTAGGGGGCTGAAGCCCTTCCAATTTTTGAGTTTTCTTTTTAATAATTTAGATTAATTTAATTTTAAATAAATAAATATAGTAATAATGAAAATTATAATACAAAGTTTTAATAACTATAGTAATTATTGTTAATTGCTTCATATTTTACATGGATTTGTTATATTTATCCTAGTATTTCTTTTCTTAAGTTAGTTTTTAATGTTGAATCTCAGTCAATCTTCAAGTAAAAGTAAAATTATAAATTATTAATAATGAAAATTAGTTTATTCTTTTTAATAGATAAAACAATGTTTTTAAATTTTTTTATAGTTGTCTTTATAAGTATGTTTTATACTTCCTGTTGAATTAATTGAATTGCAACAAATATTTATTATATTAAGTGACTATTTAAAAATGCATGAAAATGAACTGTACGGAATGTCCAAAAAAATTTGGCCCCAATGTAAATATATTCATACGTCATAATTCGACAAATTTAACCCCTCCTAAACATAATTCTTGGAATGGAAAAGAGAAAGAGCAAACGAATCGATTGCGGGAAGTTATGATTCAGATACAGTCTTTATTGAGTGAAGAAGAAGTTGCTCGAACTACTCTTATCTCCAAGGCTAAGAAATCTCCATTGGAGATTATCGGCCGTCGAGTTCTCGAAATCTGCAGTGAACAGAAATCTCCATTGGAGATCATCGGCCGCCGAGTTCTCGAAATCTGCAGTGAAGACCATGCGAAGCTATCAAAATAAAACTATCATATTCTTATCAAGTCGACACAATAAGAACACGACCTCGATATATCGAACTTGACACTAATCCATTAATTTTATGCAATTTCATATCATGATTTTTGTTTGGATGTGTTTGCTAGCTATATATACAAATAATTGATGGAGGTTGATTAAATAAATGTATTTTATCATTTTCTTTTGTATTATTGATAAAATTTGACAAATAAAAAATTGTTAAGTGTATTAATAATAAAAAGAAATACATAAATATATTATTGAGGTTATTATGAATAATTAATTGTAAATTATTAAAATTAAATAGTCTAAATTATATGTGAAATTCTTTAAAACTAAAAAAATACATATATTTGAAGAGGCGAAACCTTTTACGAGGTTGTTATGAAGATTTTGATGCTTGAAGAGGGGGCACCTAATGCACCCTAATATATTGTTCAGTTACAAAAGTGTAAGTAGCTGTTTTCATAATCGAATCGAGAATTTTCTTATTTGGTTCTTTTAGTACAGTAGTATTCATAAAAACTACTCTATAATTCAAGAATTGTACGTACCTTTAGGTTGCCATCAAGGAGGCCATCCAAGGCCATGATGAGATCCAAAACCACCAAGTTTAAGTAAAAGAATGGAAAGGAAATAGAATCAAATAAAAAGAATGAATAGTAACAATAATTATTATTTTTATTAAATATTTGATTTAACAATGGAAAGAAATCACTGTAGATTAGTTCAAATTTTTATAAATTGATGTGTTTGATAGGATAAGAATAGGAAAAAAAAAAACGTAATAAATAGAAAAAGGGTCCGCGTAGATTGAGTAGTTGTTTGAAACCCTAGCTTGAAACCCTAGCTAGAACAAATCTTCAAATTTGGAGGTGAAGCCATGGAGAAGAATCACGAAATAGTTGCGGCTGTTGGCGGATTAGAATTTCATGAAGAAATTATTCACCAAATTCAATCTTTTATTGCTTTCAAGATCTTATATTGTCGTGTTCTTGTGATTAATTTTTCTCAAGTTGAGTTGGAATTCAAGCTTCTCTGCAAGAAGTTTATGGACCTATAAAGTTGTAATTGCTGCAATTGGAATGAAAATGAAGTTAATGGACCTATAAAGTGACCTAATGATATGTTAAATAAAATGAAGAAAAAATAATAATATTAATACACATCGTTCACAAACAAAAGTGGCTAAATTAACAAAATAATAATAATAAATAAAGAAAAAATTAATTATTAGACTCCAAAATAAAGTGACCAATTGTTAAATAAAATAAATAAAAAATAGTAATAATTAATACATATAAATTGCCGAAAAAGGTGGTCATATTAAAAGAAAAAAGAAAAAGAAAAAAATTACTAGTTAAAGTCCAAAATAAGTGGATATAATATGTTAGATAAAATAAAGAAAAAATTAATAATATTGTTCCATATCATTTCCAAAAAAAACAGTGGCCATATTTTGGGAAATAAATCAATAACTTTAAAAAATTATTAAAGTTAAAAAAAGAAAATAAATTTTTTAGAAACTTTACAATATAAAGAAAAAATTAATTATTAAAGTCCAAAATAAAGTGACCAAATAATTGTTAAATAAAATAAATAAAAAATAACAATTAATACATATCAATTGCTGAATCTATATATTTAAAAGATACACTGAATCTAAAAAAAGATACTCCTATGGAAGATATGTTACTTACCCATGGAGAGCCACAACATAAAAAGTGGTGCAGACGGCACCAACTCCAAATTATATATATATAGCTCTAGTTTTCCTATTTCTCTTCCAACGCCTCTTTCTCTTCTACTACGGCACTACCCTCTATTTCCTCTCAACATATATAGCTGTTGCAAAAACATATATAGCTGTTGCAACTTTGCAAGGATGTTATGAAGATTTTGATGCTTGATTAATAAGAGCAAATCTATAGATTGAACGCTTGGTTGGATTCGGACAATTATTCTGTATTCTCGAAAAGGTCAGTTATTTGACCCCAAATATTTATTTTGTTTATTTATGCATTCTACTTGTTATTCTACTTGTAATCACCTTAAAAGATTTGCTTCTTAGCACCATTGACTGATTGATTTTCTTCATATATATATATATATATATATATATATATATATATATATAAATTTTGCTAATTGACTACTATGGTCTTTTCCTGCCTATATATGTTTGAAAGTTGATAGATTTATTTCTTGTATTTGCGCTTGATTTTGGTTATGTTGCTACTGCTTTGTATTTCTTAGTTAAGATCAGTGCTTGCAGTCGCGTCTCTTGATATGGAAAAGTGCAAGCGAATCGAAACCCGATTGCCGGAAGCCATAACCCGATTGCCGGAAGCCATAATTCACCTGATACAGTCTTTCTTGAGTGAAGAAGAAGTTGCTCGAACCACTCTTATCTCCAAATCATGGTACAAAGCTTGGCTAACTCGTCCAGTGCTCGTGCTCAAATCATCGGCGGCCGAGTTCTCCGAACTTGCAGCGAAGACCATGCGAAGGTATCAAGACTCCAACTTGAAGATCGAGGGTTTGAGCCTAAAAATTGAGGGAGCTACAAGTAGCGTCGAACCTGTTGCCCGCAGATTGATCGTGGATGCCATGAAAATGGGAGCTACTGCTCTCAATATCGAATTCATCCTTCCCAAATCCGTTCCTACCACATTCGTTCTGCCGGCGGAGGTGCTCGGATCTGAAACCCTCCTCCGATTATCTGTAACCGGGTGTGTAATTGACGGAAACGTCGTCAACTGCTCGATGCTCAAATCACTCAGCTTGGATAATGTTGTTTTGAGACGTAGTGACATGCTTAGAATTATGACTTCCTACTGCAATTCCATGGAGGAGCTGTCACTTTCAAAGTCTTGTACTACTTCTAATTATCAAATAATATTGAGTGGGTGGGGTATGCACCGGCTTCATAAGCTTAAGCGATTGTATCTTGAGATGGTGACTGTTGGTGACCCCTTCTTCGACAACTTGAAATTTCTGCTCCCTTGCTTGGAGGATATGAGCCTTGTTCGCTGCTGCTGCCCCTCCAAGCTTGTCACAAGCTCTTCACTCAAACGGATAAGCATTGTGCAGTGCCCTGAATTGAGAATCATGTTTGAAGTTCCGAATCTTGCTGTGTTTAGCTATTCAGGCGAGCACGTGCCGTGGTCCATTTCTATCAAAGCAAGGGATGGATGGGAGTCTCATATATCTATGGAGGTCCGTCACTTTCAGACCTCGTCATGGTACCAAGATTTGCACAAGCTCATGACCTCGTTGTGGTACCGAGATTTGCACAAGCTGTTGACTCAGCTGAGTTCATCAAGAATCAATCTCTCTATAAATATAAATATTAGGTCATGGTCTGGTAACGTGAGTGATATAAGCGTGAGTGATATACTTCGTGTTGTGGCCAAACCTGTAGCAGTGGAGAATTTGAGGGTTGAGGCAGAAAATGATGTAGGTCGTATTATGCGTTGTCTATTTCGTATATGTCGCCCCAAGTTGGTAACTCTTTGCTGGCTTGATAGTGAGGTTTGGATCTCAGACGACGAGCACTCTCTTAGAAATCTCTGCGAGAAACTGATGCCTTCGAAGAAGAGGAGTCGGAATATGTTTAAGGTGTTTGATCTCAAGGAAGGGAAAGTGGAAGTATACGAGGAAGATGAAGCAGAATGGCGGCCTCTTCTATTGCAAGATGCACTAACAACTCCTCCAACGGGACGTAAAGTTCGTTTCCACTTGAAGTGGTGATCACTGATCATCAGCTCCTCTTTTTGGTTTGAACTATATATTTTGTTATATGCAGTTAGTTTGATAGTTATATTGGGGATTGGAACTCAATATTTGACACTTTCATATTTAAAAATAAAAATTTCAGTCATTTTTTTGTAATTTTAGGTTGTATTGACTTTAATTTGGCCAATCTCCGTATAAGAGCATGATCCAATGGCTAACAGAAACGAGCTTCGGCTATTGTCAACTGTAAACCGCGGGTTTCTACCAACGCAGCTGCAGCCAAACAGCTCTGAACTGCTAAAGAACATATTCAAACTCACCTTAGCTGGGTTTATTCATATGGTGTGGACTAAAAGAGGAGGAGAAGGGTGATTAGAGAAGTAGCGTTGCCTTCGTTACACTGGTTGTTCGTCTCCACATCAAATAGTTGTTTCGTCCATATCAAATTTTTTAGATGTTATGTCAATTACAATTGGGTATAATTTGAAACGGTCACTCCCATAGTTGCATTCCATATGATGTAGTTCATGATCTCAAGGGTGGTTTCTAAGGTGTTTTGGCTGCAGGATTTGTGTTCTTATATGTTTTAAAGATTTTCCTTTTACCATATTGTCTCATTAGATTTGTGCTCTTTTTCCTTTGCTTTTGGGATGAACAACGATGGCAAACAAGTCTATTTTATGAACTATTATTGATTAGAGAAGTAATTAGGCACTATTGCTTTTGTAAACTACTCAAACAAGTTTAAGTGCCGTTTGGTTCAAGTAAAAGAATGGAAAGGAAATAGAATCAAATAAAAAGAATGTCATGATCCTTCCCACATCGGTTAAGTATGGATTGATTGGTGTGGTTTGTAACACCTTAGACACCCTCTCCTTGATAGCCTGACTTTTGAGGATGAGTTCTACCTAGAATGTCGTAACAAATGGTATCAGAGTCAATCTCATGCTCTGGTCCACCCGGGGCGTTATGGGCCGCCACGGGTCATCTGGTATGGGCCGCCATGGGCGGCAGATCGGAAGCGTGGTGGTTTGTCATGGTCCGTCCCACATCGGTTAAGTATGGGGCTCTGGTCCACCCGGGGCGTTATGGGCCGCCACGGGTCATCTGGTATGGGCCGCCATGGGCGGCAGATTGGAAGCGTGGTGGTTTGTCATGGTCCGTCCCACATCGGTTAAGTATGGGCTGATTGGTTTGGTTTATAACACCTTAAGCACTCTCTCTTTAATAGCCTGACTTTTGAGGATAGGGTGTTGTAACAAAGAATGAATGATAACAATAATTATTATTTTTATTAAATATTTGATTTAACAATGAAAAGAAATCACGTAGATTAGCTCATATATTTTAACTAATAAGATCATATTTTTAACGTAAGTTGTAGATTAGCTCATATAATAATATATAATAATGTAATAATATTTTTGTGACAATTATTTTTATAAATTGATATGTTTGATTAGGACAAGAATAGGAAAAAAAAAAAAACGTAATAAATAGGAAGTAGTTGTTTGAAACCCTAGCTAGAACAAATCTTCAAATTTGGAGGTGAAGCCATGGAGGAGAAGCATCCCCAAACAACTGCGGCTGTGGGCGAATTTGAATTTTCTGAAGAAATTATTCACCAAGTTCAATCTTTTATGGATGAAAGGGAAGCTGCTGGAACGACTCTCGTCTCCAAGTCCTGGTACGGCGCGTGGTCCACGCGCCCCAACCTCAGTTTTGATCAATACGAGTTGGGAGAAAGGTTGCGGGAATACGCGAGGAAGACGTTGCAGAGGTATGAACATCTCAACCTAAACATCCAAACTTTACTTGTACGGATATATGAATACGATTCTGATCTGGCTAGAGAATTGATTTTGAAAGCAATCAAATTGGGGGCTATTGATCTCACAATTTCAGTTCCGATCCCGTGGTTTATACTGCCAGATGAGGTGCTTGAATCCCAAACCCTAGCTAGATTATCTGTTCTACGTGGCACGGTTGATCTGGAGAGAAGGAATAAACCGATAATCTCTTCCAACCTTAAATCACTCACTCTATACTTCACTGTAACTAAGGGTGATTTTAGTTATTTGAGTCGGAGATTCCCATTGCTTGAGGAATTAACAGTGGAAGACCACTTCAATACCTGTCGTCCCTTTTATGGTTGTACGACCAAACTGAATAAGCTCAAGTTTTTGCGATTAGTGGGTTTAAATACCAAAGACTTGCTTTTCCAAATCTGAGTTGTGGCTTCAATTTCCTTGCCTCAAGACATTGGTGATTTGGAATTGCCACTTTAAGGGGAAGGATGTTATTAGAATTTGTAGCCCATCACTTGAGTGCTTAACCATTAGCTTTCGCTCGTCTACAAATGCTAACTTGGAGTTTGATGTTCCAAATATTCGGAAATTCAGGTTCGAGGGTATTGATGTGCCGCGCCTTGAGTTGAAAACAAATAGTAGGGAATGGGTGTCGGATATACGCATAATTTGCGTATCTTGCAGTGTATTCTGTCTGCGTTTGTTGAAGCAGTTTGTGGAACAGCTGAGCCCATCCCGAGTCTCTCTGGCTCTACTCATGTTCCAGCCGCGAGGTGGTGATGAAAATGGATATGTTGGAGACGGTTTAGCTATACCTACAGTGGAGAGTTTGACGATAATGGCTTTAGGACTACTGTCACCTGCATTTCTGAATGCTTTATTTTGGAGTTGTCGTCCCAACTTCGTCAACATTAAAAGAACATGTTTGAGAGGTACAGAGAAAGAGAATGTGGAACAGTTTCAATACTTGAGCTCTCTGCCATGGAATACGTTGTTAGATGATTCAACGAATCATTCGGAAGAAGAACTCGTTCGATTCCAACTCACACAGGGACCCAGATCGTTTCCTAGTGTTGAAGATTCGTTTCCTAGTGTTGAAGATTTTTCTGCTTTTTTGAGGATGAGTTGTTTCACCAATGGGACTTAAGGTTTGTTTCCACTTGAAGTGGTGATCACTGATCATAAATGAGTTCCTCTTTGCTTTCAACTATTTTGTAGTCCGTTTGTTGTTTTTCAAGTATTTTGTTATTTTCAAGTATCTTGTTTTTCACTGATCATAATTTACTAGACTTGCACTCTAACCAGCTCAAAGGTGAGTTGCACCTGCCCATTCCACTAGCGTCTCGACTCATGATCTTATCTCTTGCTAATAACAGTTTAAATGGATCGATTCCAGAATCAGAAGAAGGAGAAGAAGAAGACATACAAGAAAAGTAGTGAGGAATCAAGTGAGGAGACATTAGTGTTGGCATTGCTATTTATATATAGACTAATATAGTTCTTTATATAATTATTGCAACCCTTATAATTTTTAAAGTGTGTAGTATAGCTTCGTGGTAAAGTTCTTAATTTTGCTTAATCCGGGTCTGACTCCTTCTAACCTCACTTTATCTTCTCAACTTATCACACAATCCTAAGATCACTGGGTGCCCTGACGGTGCTCGAATCCCTCGACATCTTCGCTAACCAGCTCAGAGGAAGAATACCACACGAGCTCGGACGGCTCACATTCCTTTCATTCTTGAATCTGTCCTACAATGAGCTGGTTGGAACGATCCCAAATGGCAGTCAATTCCTAACATTTTCCGCAGATTCCTTTGAAGGGAATAAAGCGTTAAGCGGCTTCCCACTCAACAGAAGTTGCAGCAACACTACTCATGGAACTGGTACAACAGATGCAAAGCATATAATTAGTTTATACTATTTATGCAATTACACAAGAAATAATGATGCGTGCAATGATATCTAACAAAAAAAAAAAAAAACACCCATGAAAACACATATGAACGTGATTGAGTTTCAAGACCTGATCAATAGGTGTTCGACGAATAGACTGATTCAACTGCCAAGGGAAAAATTGAACAGAAGATGTTCTATTAATTGTCTGAACCAATACTAGAGGAATTTATCGTATCAATGCAATTCTTCAAGTAATTTTCGAAATTAAGATAAATCTATATTTTGTAAATTCCACAAGTAGGCGTGCATGATTGGGATTGGAAGAAAATGTTAGAACATTATCTTGTACTATTATAGTAGCGAATGTTGCGAATTTGATGATCTATATGATAATTTCAGTTAGAACTTTTCTCGAACACCTGGTGGAGTAGTTATATATTGCAGTGAACTCTACAATTTGCTTTGGTCGTCTACCCAAAAATCAACACGCAGTACATAGATTTTCTAACAATTTGAAAACGAAATTCATGGCCTCGTGGAATCCAATGTCTTCTTCTGATAAGATAAAGCTAGGTAGACTACTTAGAGTGAGCCAAACTCCAACTAAAAGAGGAAGGAGAGAGATAGGGAACAGATATCTTCATTCATTAATTCATTCTTGGTACAATATCTGCTATTTATTCTCTACAAGCCAATAGCATCTTCCTGTTGCTACTGCAAAAAACTCACAGAAAGGTGGGGACCTAGGGTTTTAAGAACCAGGTGCTCAACGTCTACTTCATGACAAAATCCTCAAAGTGGGCTGGCAATTTTCTCATGCGTGTGGGCTTCGGGTCTTTCTTCAGCTGGGCTTCCTCTTCCTCATTTGTGGTATTGGGCTCTTCTAAGTTTAGCCCAACTGATGTATCACTCCCATCTCCATCGAAAATAACCTTGTCCTCAAGGTTAAAGTCAGGAAACCATCGTTGGAGTTGATCTCGGACTTCCCACGTCGAACATTCCGGTGGTTCCCCTTTCCACTGCACCAGTACCTGTTGTTGCGGCCCCTCCGCGGTGATTACGTTCCGTTCGCCGCAGATGACTAGAGGTTGTGGCATAGGCTCGGAGTCTTTGGCTGTCACGGGTAACTTGCAGATCGGTACTGAGCTATCACCTTTGTATGGCCGGAGCTTGGATATGTGAAACACGGGGTGAATGCGACTCTCAGGTGGAAGTGCTAAACGGTAAGCAACACGACCAACTCTCTCCGTGACAGTAAACGGCCCATAGTACCGTTGTGCAATCTTAGGCGAACGGCGGCCTTGAACAGAGGTTTGTCGATACGGTTGGAGGCGAACTAACACCTTGTCCCCCACTTGTAATTCCAAATCACGCCGGTGGCGATTAGCCTGTTGCGCCATGCGGACTTGGGACTGTCGAAGCATCTCTCTCAGTTGGCCAAGTAGTATGTCGCGCTCCTGCAGAAGGTCATCTAAGGCTTCAATCGAAGTGGCGCCAGCAGAGTAATGTGGGATCATCTATGGGCGTCGGTCAAACAGAGCCTCAAAAGGGGTTCTTCGAATGCTGCTGCAATATGAAGTGTTATGGGAAAACTCTGCCCAGCCTAAATAAGAATACCATGTCGCTGGTCGTGCGAGAGAAAATGCGCGCAGGTACTGCTCCAAAGTCCGATTAACGACCTCTGTTTGGCCGTCGGTTTGAGGATGGTAGGCCGTGCTGTGATGAAGAGTAGTGCCACTGAGCTTAAATAGGTGTTGCCAGAATGAGCTGAGAAAAATGGGATCTCTATCAGAAATGATAGAGGCCGGAAATCCATGAAGTTTCACAACCATCTCGGCAAAGAGCGCAGCTGTGGCAGTAGCTGTGAATGCAGTAGGTAGTACGCCGAAATGAGCAAACTTAGTCAGCCGATCCACCACAACTAGGATCACCGTAAAATCGCGACTAGGGGGAAGACCAGTGATGAAATCCATCGTCACGTCCGTCCAAACATGGGCCGGCACCGGCAGCGGCTGTAGTAGGCCCGTGGGTGGCTGTGTGGAATATTTAGTTTGTTGGCAAATGAGACACTTGGCCACAAACTCCTTCACTGCTAGATGCATACTAGGCCAATAAAATGTGGAGGCAAGCCGAACTAAAGTCCTCTTGACTCCTCCATGTCCTGCCATTGGAGTAGCGTGAGCTTCTTGCAATAAACGAGGGATGAGAGGCGATGATCTGCTCATGTAAAATCGATGCTTGAAGGTTAGAATGCCTTTCACCACCGCAAAGTTCGAGTTTTTGCAATTAAAGTATTTAAAGTTTTTGCAATTAAAGTATTATAAATTATTAATAATGAAAATTAGTTTATTCTTTTTAATAGATAAAACAATGTTTTTAAATTTTTTTAGAGCTGTCTTTATATGTTTTATACTTCCTGTTGAATTAATTGGATTGCAACAAATATTTATTATATTAAGTGACTATTAAAAAATGCATGAAAATGAACTGTACGGAATGTCCAAAAAAATTTGGCCCCAATGTAAATATATTCATACGTCATAATTCGACAAATTTAACCCCTCCTAAACATAATTCTTGGAATGGAAAAGAGAAAGAGCAAACGAATCAAAACCCGATAAAAACAGTGGCCATATTTTGGGAAATAAATCAATAACTTTTCAAAATTATTAAATTTAAAAAAAGAAGATAAAATTTTTAGAAACTTTACAATATAAATTAAGGATAATTTAGTCATGATAATAATTTAAATTTGGTAATAAAATTTCAAGGACATTATGTATGTACATACTATATGTGCATTTAGCATTATTCTTAATAAAATATTATTAAGTGTACCCATAATAAAAAAAAAGTTTTATATTAAAAATATTATTAAGGGTTATTATGAATAAATAATTGTAAATTATAAAAATTAAATAGTCTAAATATATTTAAAAGATACATTGAATCTAAAAAAAGATACTCCTATGGATGATAAAGTGACCTAATGATATGTAAAATAAAATGAAGAAAAAAATAATAATATTAATACATATAGTTTGCCAACAAAAGTGGCTATATTTAAAAAAAATATAAAGAAAAAATTAATTATTAAAGTCCAAAATAAAGTGACCAAATAATTGTTAAATAAAATAAATAAAAAATAACAATTAATACATATCAATTGCTGAATCTATATATGTAAAAGATACAATGAATCTAAAAAAAGATACTCCTATATATGGAAGATATGTTACTTACCCATGGAGAGCCACAACATAAAAAGTGGTGAAGACGGCACCAACTCAATTAATCATGCTATCCATAGGGTACCTCTATATATAGCTCTAGTTTTCCTATTTCTCTTCTACTACGGCACTACCCTCTATTTTCCTCTCAACATATATAGCTGTTGCAACTTTGCAAGGATGTTATGAAGATTTTGATGCAAGATTTTGATGCTTGATTAATAAGAGCAAATCTATAGATTGAACGCTTGGTTGGATTCGGACAATTATTCTATATTCTCGAAAAGGTAAGTTATTTGACCCCAAATATTTATTTTGTTTATTTATGCATTCTAGTTGTAATCACCTTAAAGGATTTGCTTCTTAGCACCATTGACTGATTGATTTTCTTCATATATATATAAATTTTGCTAATTGAATACCATGGTCTTTTCCTGCCTATACATGTTTGAAACTTGATAGATTTATTTCTTGTATTTGTGCTTGATTTTGGTTATGTTGCTACTGCTTTGTGTTTCTTAGTTAAGATCAATACTGGCAGTCGTCGTCTCTTGATATGGGAAAGTGCAAGCGAATCGAAACCCGAATATTGCCGGAAGCCATAATTCACCTGATACAGTCTTTCTTGAGTGAAGAAGAAGCTGCTCGAACCACTCTTATCTCCAAATCATGGTACAACGCTTGGCTAACTCGTCCAGTGCTCGTACTCAGATCATCGGCGGCCAAGTTCTCGAAACTTGCAGTGAAGACCATGCGAAGGTATCAAGACTCCAACTTGAAGATCGAGGGCTTGAGCCTAAAAATTGAGGGATGCACAAGTAGCGTTGAACCTGTTGCCCGCAGATTGATCGTGGATGCCATGAAAATGGGAGCTACTGATCTCAATATCGAATTCATCCTTCCCAAATCCGTTCCTACCACATTCGTTCTGCCGGCGGAGGTGCTCGGATCCGAAACCCTCCTCCGATTATCTGTAAGTGGGTGTGTAATTGATGGAAACGTCGTCAACTGCTCGATGCTCAAATCACTCAGCTTGGACAATGTCGTTTTGAAAAGTGCTGCTATGCTTAGAATTATGACTTCCTACTGCAATTCCATCGAGGAGCTGTCACTTTCAAAGTCTTATATTATTTCTTATAATTATAAAACACATTTGAGTGGGGAGAATATACACCGGCTTCATAAGCTTAAGCGATTGTATCTTGAGATGGTGACTGTTGGTAACCCCTTCTTCGACAACTTGGAATCTCTGCTCCCTTGCTTGGAGGATATGAGCCTTGTTCGCTGCTGCTGTCCCCCCAGACTTGTCACGAGCTCTTCACTCAAACGGATAAGCATAGTGCAGTGCCCTGAATTGAGAATCGCGTTTGAAGTTCCGAATCTTGCTGTATTTAGCTATTCAGGCGAGCGAGCACCGTGGTCCATTTCTATCAAAGCAAGGGGTGAATGGGAGTCTCATATATCTATGGAGGTCCATCACTTTCAGACCCCGTCATGGTACCAAGATTTGCAGAAGCTCACCCCGTCGTGGTACGTAGATTTGCACAAGCTGTTGATTCAGCTGAGTTCATCGAGAATCAATCTCGCTATAAATATTGGGCCACGGTCTGGTAGCGTGAGTGATACAAGCGTGAGTGATATACTTCGTGTTGTGGCCAAACCTGTAGCAGTAGAGAATTTGAGGGTTGAGGCAGAATACGATGTAGGTCGTATTATGCGTTGTCTATTTGGTATATGTCGCCCCAAGTTGGTAACTCTTTGCTGGCTTGATAGTGAAGGTTGGATCTCAGACAACGAGCACTCCCTTAAAAATCTCTGCGAGAAACTGATGCGGCCGAAGAGGCGTCGGAATATGTTTAAGCTGTTTGATCTCAAGGAAGGGAAAGTGGAAGTATACGAGGAGGATGCAGCAGAATGGCGGCCTCTTCTTCTGCAAGATGCAGTAAGAGCTCCACCATTGGGACGTAAAGTTCGTTTCCACTTGAAGTGGTGATCACCAATGGCGGATCCAGGGGCTAGGGGGCTGAAGCCCTTCCAATTTTTGAGTTTTCTTTTTAATAATTTAATTTAGGAAAATTGCACCTAAATACACAAAATTTGTCGAAAATCCATATTTAACATGAACTTAGAAAGTTACATTTTAGTACATGGATTTAATAAGTTGTTCAATTTTAATGAAAATTTCATCTCCGGTGACCGGCATTTATGATGTGGCACTTACGTGTCTTACGACTTATCCACGTGGAATAGAAACGACACCGTTTTGGCTGGCGTGTAACAACTGAATAAAAAAAGGGTTAAATTTAAATAAAACGACGCCGTTTAGACTCTTTCGTCCCCCTTCTAAAACTCTGCCTGACTCCCTCTCTCTCTCACCTATCACCAGCCGACGCTGCCTCCTCCACCTTCAAACGGCGAAGAATCCGCCCAACAAACCACCTGTGTCTCACTCGCATCGCCTCCTCTCCCTCTATCATCGCCTAAACCCTACATCCCCAATCTCAGAACCCATCAGGCGACCACCCCGGCCGGAAAAGACAAGGCTGTCGCTAACAGCGGCGAGCCACTGCCATCACCAACCCCCAATTCTCCCTTTCAGTCTTCGGCGAACTCGCTTCCACGTCGTCTCCAGTCGATGAAAGGCGCCACCTTGACCGCTCCCTCACAACCCCGCCGCCATCTGGCTCCGAAGTCTGGCGGCCGCAGCACCTAGCTGGGCTAACCACCACCGTTTAGACTCATTGGGGATGGAAGTAGGGTTCATAATTTCTATTTGGGGGAGGATGATTTTGAATTAGGTTGGGATTAAATACAATCACCTATGAAACGACGTAGTTTTGCACATGAAAAAACGATGCCGTTCTTTCTTTAGTCCGGAGAACAGAATGGCATGTGCCGGGTACACACGTAGGATCCACGTTGGATATCAAAAATTGGGGGAGGTGAAAATTTCGTCAAAATTGAACAACTTATGGATTTTCGGCAAACTTTGTGTATTTAGGTGCAATTTTTCCTTTAATTTAATATAATTTTAAATAAATAAATATAGTAATAATGTAAATTATAATACAAAGTTTTAATAACTATAGTATTTATTGTTAGTTGCTTCATAATATTTTACATTGATTTGTTATATTTATCCTATTTCTTTTCTTAAGTTAATTTTTAATGTTGAATTTGAGTCAATCTTCAAGTAAAAGTAAAATTATAAATTATTAATAATGAATATTGGTTATTCTTTTTTGAAGATAAAACAATGTTTTTAAATTTTTTTATAGTTGTCTTTATATATATGTTTTATACTTCCTGTTGAATTAATTGAATTGCAACAAATATTTATTATATTAAATGACTATTAAAAAATGCATGAAAATGAACTATAAATATATTCATACGTCATAATTCGACAAATTCCCCCCTAAACATAATTCTTGGAATGGAAAAGAGAAAGAGCAAATGAACCGAAACCCGATTGCCGAAAGTTATGATTCAGCTGATATAGTCTTTATTGAGTGAAGAAGAAGCTGATCGAACTACTCTTATCTCCAAGGCTAACTCGTCATGTGCTCGTGCTCAGAAATCTCCATTGAGATCATCGGCCACCGAGTTCTAGAATTCTTCAGTGAAGACCATGTGAAAGTATCAAAATAAAACGATCGTATTCTTATCAAGTCGACACTATAAGAAAGTATCAAAATAAAACAATCCTATTCTTATCAAGTCGACACTATAAGAACACGATCCCGATCGAAAAAATAATAATATTAATACACATCGTTTGCAAACAAAAGTGGCTATATTAAAAAAAAAGATTAAGAAAACATTAATTATTAGAGTCCAAAATAAAGTGACCAAATAATTGTTAAATAAAATAAATAAAAAATACTAACAATTAATACATATAAATTGCCGAAAAAAGTGGTCATATTAAAAGAAAAAAGAAAAAGAAAAAAATTACTAGTTAAAGTCCATAATAAGTGGATCGAATAATATGTTAGATAAAATAAAGAAAAAATTAATAATATTGTTCCATATCATTTCCAAAAAAAAACAGTGGCCATATTTTGGGAAATAAATCAATAACTTTCCAAAATTATTAAAGTTAAAAAAAAGAAAATAATTTTTTTAGAAACTTTACAATATAAAGAAAAAATTAATTATTAAAGTCCAAAATAAAGTGACCAAATAATTGTTAAATAAAATAAATAAAAAATAACAATTAATACATATCAATTGCTGAATCAATATATTTAAAAGATACACTGAATCTAAAAAAAGATACTCCTATGGAAGATAAGTTATTTACCCATGGAGAGGCACAACATAAAAAGTGGTGAAGACGGCACCAACTCAAATCATGCTATCGATAGGGTACCTCTGAATTATATATATATAGCTCTAGTTTTCCTATTTCTCTTCCACTACGGCACTACCCTCTATTTTCCTCTCAACATACATAGCTGTTGCAACATTGCAAGGATGTTATGAAGATTTTGATGCTTGATTAATAAGAGCAAATCTATAGATTGAACGCTTGGTTGGATTCGGATAATTATTCTGTATTCTCGAAAAGGTCAGTTATTTGACCCCAAATATTTATTTTGTTTATTTTTGCATTCTACTTGTAATCAGCTTAAAGGATTTGCTTCTTATAGCACCATTGACTGATTGATTTTTTTCATATATATAAATTTTGCTAATTGAATACCATGGTCCTTTCCTGTCTATATATGTTTGAAAGTTGATAGATTTATTTCTTGTATTTGTGGTTGATTTTGATCAATACTTGCAGTCCTCTCTTGATATGGAAAAGTGCAAGCGAATCGAAACCCAATTGCCGGAAGCCATAATCCACTTCATACAGTCTTTCTTGAGTGAAGAAGAAGCTGCTCGAACCACTCTTATCTCCAAATCATGGTACAACGCTTGGCTAACTCGTCCGGTGCTCGTGCTCAGATCATCGGCGGCCGAGCTCTCGGAACTTGCAGTGAAGACCATGCGAAGGTATCAAGACTCCAACTTGAAGATCGAGGGTTTGAGGCTAAAAATTGAGGGATGCACAAGTAGCGTTGAACCTGTTGCCCGCAGATTGATCGTGGATGCCATGAAAATGGGAGCTACTGATCTCAATCTCGAATTCATCCCTCCCAAATTCGTTCCTACCCCATTCGTTCTGCCGGCGGAGGTCCTCGGATCCGAAACCCTCCTCCGATTATCTGTAAGTGGGTGTGTAATTGATGGAAACGTCGTCAACTGCTCGATGCTCAAATCACTCAGCTTGGACAATGTTGTTTTGAAAAGTGCTGATATGCTTAAAAGTATAACTTCCTGCTGCAATTCCATCGAGGAGCTGTCACTTTCAAAGTCTTATATTATTTCTATTTATAAAACACAATTGAGGTGGGAGAATATACACGAGCTTCATAAGCTTAAGCGATTGTATCTTGAGATGGTGGCTGTTAGTAACCACTTCTTCTACTACTTGGAATCTCGGTTCCCTTGCTTGGAGGATCTGAGCCTTGTTCGCTGCTACTGTCCCTCCAGATTTGTCGCGAGCTCTTCACTCAAACGGATAAGCATTGTGCAGTGCCATGAATTGAGACTCGTGTTTGAAGTTCCGAATCTTGCTGTATTTAGCTATTCAGACGAGCGCGCACCGTCGTCGTCCATTTCTATCAAGGCAAGGGATGAATGGGAGTCTCATATATCGATGGAGCGCGATCCCTTTGAGACCTCGTCATGGTACCTAGATTTGCACAAGTTTCAGACCTCGCCATGGTACCGAGATTTGCACAAGCTGTTGACTCAGCTGAGTTCATCGAGAATCAATCTCGTTATAAATATTGGGTCACGGTCTCGTGGCGTGAATGATGTTCGTCTTAAAGCCATACCTGTAGCCGTGGAGAATTTGAGGGTTGAGGCAGAATACGATGTAGGCCGTATTCTGCGTTGTCTATTTCGTATATGTCGCCCCAAGTTGGTAACTCTTTGCTGGCTTAATAGTGAGGGTCGGAACTCAGACCACGAGCACTCCCTTCAAAGTCTCTGCGAGAAACTGATGGGTTCGAAGAGGCGTCGGAATATGTTTAAGGTGTTTGATCTCAAGGAAGGGAAAGTGGAAGTATACGAGGAGGATGCAGCAGAATGGCGGCCTCTTCTTCTGCAAGATGCACTAAGAGCTCCACCGTTGGGACGTAAGGTTCGTTTCCACTTGAAGTGGTGATCACCAATGGCGGATCCAGGGGCTAGGGGGCTGAAGCCCTTCCAATTTTTGAGTTTTCTTTTTAATAATTTAGATTAATTTAATTTTAAATAAATAAATATAGTAATAATGAAAATTATAATACAAAGTTTTAATAACTATAGTAATTATTGTTAATTGCTTCATATTTTACATGGATTTGTTATATTTATCCTAGTATTTCTTTTCTTAAGTTAGTTTTTAATGTTGAATCTCAGTCAATCTTCAAGTAAAAGTAAAATTATAAATTATTAATAATGAAAATTAGTTTATTCTTTTTAATAGATAAAACAATGTTTTTAAATTTTTTTATAGTTGTCTTTATAAGTATGTTTTATACTTCCTGTTGAATTAATTGAATTGCAACAAATATTTATTATATTAAGTGACTATTTAAAAATGCATGAAAATGAACTGTACGGAATGTACAAAAAAATTTGGCCCCAATGTAAATATATTCATACGTCATAATTCGACAAATTTAACCCCTCCTAAACATAATTCTTGGAATGGAAAAGAGAAAGAGCAAACGAATCGATTGCGGGAAGTTATGATTCAGATACAGTCTTTATTGAGTGAAGAAGAAGTTGCTCGAACTACTCTTATCTCCAAGGCTAAGAAATCTCCATTGGAGATTATCGGCCGTCGAGTTCTCGAAATCTGCAGTGAACAGAAATCTCCATTGGAGATCATCGGCCGCCGAGTTCTCGAAATCTGCAGTGAAGACCATGCGAAGCTATCAAAATAAAACTATCATATTCTTATCAAGTCGACACAATAAGAACACGACCTCGATATATCGAACTTGACACTAATCCATTAATTTTATGCAATTTCATATCATGATTTTTGTTTGGATGTGTTTGCTAGCTATATATACAAATAATTGATGGAGGTTGATTAAATAAATGTATTTTATCATTTTCTTTTGTATTATTGATAAAATTTGACAAATAAAAAATTGTTTAGTGTATTAATAATAAAAAGAAATACATAAATATATTATTGAGGTTATTATGAATAATTAATTGTAAATTATTAAAATTAAATAGTCTAAATTATATGTGAAATTCTTTAAAACTAAAAAAATACATATATTTGAAGAGGCGACACCCTAATGTAGCCAAAACCTTTTACGAGGTTGTTATGAAGATTTTGATGCTTGAAGAGGGGGCACCTAATGCACCCAAATATATTGTTCAGTTACAAAAGTGTAAGTAGCTGTTTTCATAATCGAATCGAGAATTTTCTTATTTGGTTCTTTTAGTACAGTAGTATTCATAAAAACTACTCTATAATTCAAGAATTGTACGTACCTTTAGGTTGCCATCAAGGAGGCCATCCAAGGCCATGATGAGATCCAAAACCACCAAGTTTAAGTAAAAGTATGGAAAGGAAATAGAATCAAATAAAAAGAATGAATAGTAACAATAATTATTATTTTTATTAAATATTTGATTTAACAATGGAAAGAAATCACTGTAGATTAGTTCAAATTTTTATAAATTGATGTGTTTGATTAGGATAAGAATAGGAAAAAAAAAATGTAATAAATAGAAAAAGGGACCGCGTAGATTGAGTAGTTGTTTGAAACCCTAGCTAGAACAAATCTTCAAATTTGGAGGTGAAGCCATGGAGAAGAATCACGAAATAGTTGCGGCTGTTGGCGGATTAGAATTTCATGAAGAAATTATTCACCAAATTCAATCTTTTATTGCTTTCAAGATCTTATATTGTCGTGTTCTTGTGATTAATTTTTCTCAAGTTGAGTTGGAATTCAAGCTTCTCTGCAAGAAGTTTATGGACCTATAAAGTTGTAATTGCTGCAATTGGAATGAAAATGAAGTTAATGGACCTATAAAGTGACCTAATGATATGTTAAATAAAATGAAGAAAAAATAATAATATTAATACACATCGTTCACAAACAAAAGTGGCTAAATTAACAAAATAATAATAATAAATAAAGAAAAAATTAATTATTAGAGTCCAAAATAAAGTGACCAATTGTTAAATAAAATAAATAAAAAATAGTAATAATTAATACATATAAATTGCCGAAAAAGGTGGTCATATTAAAAGAAAAAAGAAAAAGAAAAAAATTACTAGTTAAAGTCCAAAATAAGTGGATATAATATGTTAGATAAAATAAAGAAAAAATTAATAATATTGTTCCAAATCATTTCCAAAAAAACAGTGGCCATATTTTGGGAAATAAATCAATAACTTTAAAAAATTATTAAAGTTAAAAAAGAAAATAAATTTTTTAGAAACTTTACAATATAAAGAAAAAATTAATTATTAAAGTCCAAAATAAAGTGACCAAATAATTGTTAAATAAAATAAATAAAAAATAACAATTAATACATATCAATTGCTGAATCTATATATTTAAAAGATACACTGAATCTAAAAAAAGATACTCCTATGGAAGATATGTTATGGAGAGCCACAACATAAAAAGTGGTGAAGACGGCACCAACTCTAAATTATATATATATATATAGCTCTAGTTTTCCTATTTCTCTTCCAACGCCTCTTTCTCTTCTACTACGGCACTACCCTCTATTTCCTCTCAACATATATAGCTGTTGCAAAAACATATATAGCTGTTGCAACTTTGCAAGGATGTTATGAAGATTTTGATGCTTGATTAATAAGAGCAAATCTATAGATTGAACGCTTGGTTGGATTCGGATAATTATTCTGTATTCTCGAAAAGGTCACTTATTTGACCCCAAATATTTATTTTGTTTATTTATGCATTCTACTTGGAAGTTGGAATCACCTTAAAGGATTTGCTTCTTAGCACCATTGACTGATTGAGTTTCTTCATATATATATATATATATATATATATATATATATATATATATATATAAATTTTGCTAATTGACTACCATGGTCTTTTCCTGCCTATATATGTTTGAAAGTTGATAGATTTATTTCTTGTATTTGTGCTTGATTTTGGTTATGTTGCTACTGATTTGTATTTCTTTGTTAAGATCAATACTTGCAGTCGCGTCTCTTGATTTGTTAAGATCAATACTTGCAGTCGCGTCTCTTGATATGGAAAAGTGCAAGCGAATCGAAACCCGATTGCCGGAAGCCATGACCCGATTGCCGGAAGCCATAATTCACCTGATACAGTCTTTCTTGAGTGAAGAAGAAGTTGCTCGAACAACTCTTATCTCCAAATCATGGTACAAAGCTTGGCTAACTCGTCCAGTGCTCGTGCTCAGATCATCGGCGGCCGAGTTCTCGAAACTTGCAGTGAAGACCATGCGAAGGTATCAAGACTCCAACTTGAAGATCGAGGGTTTGAGCCTAAAAATTGAGGGAGCTACAAGTAGCGTCGAACCTGTTGCCCGCAGATTGATCGTGGATGCCATGAAAATGGGAGCTACTGATCTCAATATCGAATTCATCCTTCCCAAATCCGTTCCTACCACATTCGTTCTGCCGGCGGAGGTGCTCGGATCTGAAACCCTCCTCCGATTATCTGTAATCGGGTGTGTAATTGATGGAAACGTCGTCAACTGCTCGATGCTCAAATCACTCAGCTTGGACAATGTTGTTTTGAAACGTGCTGATATGCTTAGAATTATGACTTCCTACTGCAATTCCATCGAGGAGCTGTCACTTTCAAACACTCATCTTATTTCTAATTATAAATTAATATTGAGTGGGTGGGATATGCACTGGCTTCGTAAGCTTAAGCGATTGTATCTTGAGATGGTGACTGTTGGTAGCCTCTTCTTCGACAACTTGGAATCTCGGTTCCCTTGCTTGGAGGATATGAGCCTTGTTCGCTGCTGCTGTCACCCCAGACTTGTCAAGAGCTCTTCACTCAAACGGATAAGCATTGTGCAGTGCCCTGAATTGAGAATCATGTTTGAAGTTCCGAATCTTGCTGTATTTAGCTATTCAGGCGAGCACGTGCCGTGGTCCATTTCTATCAAAGCAAGGGATGGATGGGAGTCTCATATATCTATGGAGGTCCATCACTTTCAGACCTCGTCATGGTACCGAGATTTGCACAAGCTCATGACCTCATCATGGTACCGAGAATTGCACATGCTGTTGACTCAGCTGAGTTCATCAAGAATCAATCTCTCTATAAATATTAATATTGGGTCACGGTCTGGTTACGTGAGTGATATAAGCATGAGTGATATACTTCGTGTTGTGGCGAAACCTGTAGCAGTAGAGAATTTGAGGGTTGAGGCAGAAAATGATGTAGGTCGTATTATGCGTTGTCTATTTCGTATATGTCGCCCCAAGTTGGTAACTCTTTGCTGGCTTGATAGTGAGGTTTGGATTTCAGACGACGAGCACTCCCTTAAAAATCTGTGCGAGAAACTGATGCCTTCGAAGAAGAGGCGTCGGAATATGTTTAAGGTGTTTGATCTCAAGGAAGGGAAAGTGGAAGTATACGAGGAGGATGTAGCAGAATGGCGGCCTCTTCTATTGCAAGATGCACTAACAACTCCTCCAACGGGACGTAAAGTTCGTTTCCACTTGAAGTGGTGATCACTGATCATCAGCTCCTCTTTTTGGTTTGAACTATATATATATATATATATATATATATATATATATATATATATGCAGTTAGTTTGATTGGAACTCAATATTTGACACTTTCATATTTAAAAATAAAAATTTCAGTCGTTTTTTTTTGTAATTTTAGGTTGTATTGACTTTAATTTGGGCGGATCGTGTGCACGAGTTTGGTTGGTGTTTTAAATGTTAGTGTGATTTATGTCAAAAGTATTAAATTAGTTAGAACAAAAAATACTAAGTAATTTGATACTTTCGACATTAATATTGTCATTTGTGTTAAAAGTACCAAATTATAAGGCTTTTTTTGTGTTAATAGTAAAAAATGTCCACTTCCTTAATTTTTTTTGTAAAAATGCCCTAAGTTATCATACAAAGCATTCTATGCCCTAATTATGTGTAAGACTTTCAACATCAAAGGGTATTTAAAGAATATGGCATAGAATGCTTATGTTTATAAAAGAGGGCATTTTTGTATTTAAAGAATAGGGCATAGAATGCTTATGTTTATAAAAGAGGGCATTTTTACTATAAAACTTAAGGAATATGGTATTTTAAATTTTCACTTCTTTTTTTTGTACTTTTGATATAAATTTTTCATTTGTGCCACATTATGCCAATGTTACTTCCTCTCACGAGAGAAGAAAATGGAGCCACATTATATCATCATATTTACCCAACCTCACCACCTTGAGCTTGCATTATTGTGGTTTATTTGGCCCTTTTCAACACAAGTTCCGGACTCGTTCGCCAATTTTTCAAGTCTGACCACCTTGAGCCTTCGTGACTGCGGTTTGAAGGGTTCGATTCCATCCACCTTTGCTAACCTAACCAAGCTGATTCGTGTTGATTTGTCAAGAAACTCCTTCACAGGCTCACTTTCTTCTACGATGTTTGAAGGTCTTTCCACTCTTGTTTATTAAGCTTTGTCAAGTAATTCATTCTCTGGTAATATTCCCCACTCTCTCACTGCTCTCCCTTCATTGTTGGAACTTCGTCTTAGCAACAATCAGTTTAATGGCACTTTTCAACTGGACAACTTTCCAAGTTTTGCCAATCTAACCCTACTTGATCTATCTCACAATAGATTGTCAATAGATGTTGGCAACGTTAATTCAACTTCATATGGCAGTCTCCAACTAAAAGAGTTGAGAGTCTTGAGACCTAGCTAGCTTCATGTCCCATTTTCCTAATTTCATCAAACATTTGGATGTGGAACAAGTAAACCTCTCAGACAATCGGATTGGTGGGGAGATACCTAGTTGGATTTGGGGAACACAGCTTCAGAATTTGGACCTCTCTTTCAATCTTCTAACAGATTTGCAAAAGCCTTACCATATCCCTACTTCTCTTCGATCCCTATTCTTGGACTCTGATCAGCTTCAAAGGCGAGGTGCACCTGCACACTCCACTAGGGGGCGGATCCAGGATTGAATGTTAGAGGGGACTGAATTTGTTGAACTCCGAAGTACGAAAACATTTACACGGGAGTTCGGGGGCGGGAGACCCCGAAGCAAATTTTTTTGAGCATTTCGTACACTTCATTTTCATGCATAATCAATTATTAATTCAAATATATATAAAAAACAATTATAAACCCTAATTGGATGAGTGAACCCTTATTAATTATCTTTTTATAATATTAAAGCATAATAAATTAAAATTAAAAAAATATAATTAAAAATTATAATAAATTAAGAGTAGTACACACAAAATAGAGGACAGAGGATTCCATCTGGAAATTGGGTAACATGAATTTGTTCCAACTTTGATCGAAAGTTGGTAGATTGGCTCATATTATAACTAACGTAATATTTTTAATGTAAGTTGTAGATTAGCTCATATTTTAATTAGGGATGTCAATCGGGTTAGCCCACTCGGTTTCGGGTTATGTTTGATTCGGGCTAGTCGGTTTTCTTATTTTTCGGGCTAAAATTCTTCGACCCTAACTATTACCCACTCGGTTTCGAGCTAGCCCGTTCAGGCCAGCAAGTTTATGATTTTTTTTATATGTTTAATTTTTTTTTATAGATAATCATATTCTTGTAATAAAAACATATCGTATTTTTTTAAATCAAAACATTTTGCCTTGTTTTGAATACAAAAATTAATGTTATTCTACTGTAAATTTACATAATATCTAATTTTAACTTTATTTCCGATAAAAATTGTATATAAATTTAATATAAATAAAAATCTTTAATATCATAAAGGTTTGTTATTAACCGTTGGAAAAAATCAAAATATATTCTACAAGCATCAAAATGTTATTATCAAATTAAAAAGTAAAGTATTAAAGTTTTAAAATCAATTATCAAGAAAGTGTTCGGTTAATCGAACCAACTCACTCGATTTTTGGGACAACCCTATCAGGCCCGGGCTATTTTTCGGTTCGGACCATTCGGGCTAAATTTTTTTAGGGCTAAAAATTTTCAGTCCTAACCCTCATTTTTTATCGGTTTATTCGGGTTGATCCGTCCGTTTCAGGCTTTTTTGGCATCCCTAATTTTAATTTTTAATGCAAGTAATATTTTTGTGACAATTATTTTTATAAATTGGTATTTGATTAGGATAAGAATAGGAAGAAAAAAAAAACGTAACAAATAGAAGAAGGGACCGCGTATCTAGAGTAGTTATAATTGAAACCCTAGAACAAACTAAATCTTCAAATTAATTTGGAGGTGAAGCCATGGAGGAGAAGCATCCAAAAAAAATTGCGGCTGTTGGCGAATTTCAACTTCCTGAAGAAGTTATACAGCACATTCAATCTTTGATGTATGATCAAAGGGAAGCTGCTCAAACGACTCTCATCTCCAAGTCCTGGTACGGCGCGTGGTCTACGCGCCCCAACCTCAGTTTTAATCCATACGAGTTGGGAGAAAAGTTGCCGGAATACGCGAGGAAGACGTTGCAGAGGTATGAACATCTCAACCTAAACATCCAAACTCTCCGTCTACGAATGAATGGACACGATTCTCTGCTGGCTAGAGAATTGATTTTGAAAGCGATCAAATTGAGGCTTGTTGATCTCACCATTGACATTGAGTTTTCGGAAACTTTATCGGCTTTTGTTTTACCAGATGAGGTGCTTGAATCCGAAACCCTAGCTAGATTATCTGTTTGTCGTGTCGCAGTTGATCTCGAGAGAAGCAATAAACCGCTAACCTCTTCCAACCTTAAATCACTCACTCTATACTTCACTGTAATTAAGGGTGATTGTAGTTATAACTTGAGTCGGAGATTTCCATTGCTTGAGGAATTAACAGTGGAAGGCTGCTTCAATCCCTGTCCCTTTCATAGTTGTACGACCAAACTGAATAAGCTCAAGTTTTTGCAATTAAAGAATTTGAATACCACAGACAGCCTTTCCAAATCTGAGTTGTGGCTTCAATTTCCTTGCCTCAAGACATTGGTGATTTGGGAATGCCACTTTAAGGATAATGGGGAGGATGTAATTAGAATTCGTAGCCCGTCACTAGAGTGCTTAACCATTGGCTTTCGCTTTACAGAAGCTAAATTGGAGTTTGATGTTCCAATTATTCGGAAATTCATGTTCAAGGGATTTCATGTGCCGCCGCGCCTTGAGTTGAAAACAAGTAGTAGGGAATGGGAGTCGGATATACGCATAACTTGCCGGGCTTTTATAGATAGCGCGTCGTGGCTGCATTCGTTGAAGCGGTTTGTGAAACAGCTGAGCCCATCCCGAGTCTCTCTGGCTCTACACATGTTCCAGCTGCGAGGTGGTGATCAAAATGGATATGTTGGAGATGGTTTAGGTATACCTGCAGTGGAGAATTTGACGATAAGAGGTTGGGAAGTGTCGCCGGCATTTCTGAATGCTTTATTTTGGAGCTGTCGCCCCAATTTCGTTAACATTCAAAGAAGATGTGTGAGAGGTATAGAGCACGAGAATGTGGAACAGTTTCAACACTTGAGCTCTCTGCCATGGAACACATTGTTAGATGATTCAACGAATCATTTGGAAGAAGAATTCGTTCGATTCCAACTCATACAGGGACCCAGATCGTTTCCTACTGTTGAAGATTTTTCTGCTTTTTGAGGATTAGTTGTTTTTTTTAGTTTTGGGTAATATGCATTGATTACTATAGATATAGACAATTTTCTGTTTTTAATTATGTTGAGTAGTTAGTCTCTACCTCTTAATTTTTTAGTAGGTCAACACACAGTTGTGAACATAATTAGAGACTCAATCAGACAAAATACATTGGATAGCATACTATTGATCGATTAAAAGTGGCATCTATCCCAATCGATCTTCAAGTATTGATCGATTAAAAGTGGCATCTATCCCAATCGATATTCGAGTATTCATAATTACTATGTACTACCTCATATTCTGCAATGTCTATTTATAGCAATAAAGTCCACAAACTTCAAGGATGATTAATATTTTTTTAATATTTTTTCTTAAGAGATTCTATATATCTCATGTTAAGAGGATGTTTGCCAATGCCTTATAATACTAATATATTTGAATTTTGAATTTTTTTATGTACATGTATTTGAGGGAAAATATGATTATCACTTATAATAATAATAATAATAATTTAATTATTAAGGGAAGATTATATGTAATATTTTCCTTAATAATCATCATGGGTACTTGTGTAAATTATAAATTCAACTAAAATAAAATTAATTTCTTAATTTATGAAAATATGTAAAATGACAAAAAAAAAATTCAATTATGTGTGTATATAGTATGTGCGTTTAACATTATTTTTAATTTTAATTATTGAATATTTGATTTCACAATGGAAAGCAATCATGGTAGATTAGCTCATATTTTAACTAATAAGATAATATTTTTAACGTAAGTTGTAGATTAGCTCATATAATAATGTAGTAATAAATATTTTTGTGACAATTATTTTTATAAATTGGTGCTTGATTAGTATAAGAATATATAGGGAGAAAAAAAATACGTGATAAATAGAAGGGACCGCGTATATAGAGTAGTTGTTTGAAACCCTAGCTAGAACAAATCTTCAAAATTGGAGGTGAAGCCATGAAGAGGCATCACAAAACAATTGCAGCTGTGGGCGAATTTGAATTTCCTGAAGAAATTATTCACCAAATTCAATCTTTTATGAGTGAAAGGAAAGCTACTCGAACGACTCTCGTCTCCAAGTCCTGGTACGGCGCGTGGTCGACGCGCCCCAACCTCAGCTTTAGCCAATACGAGTTGAGAAAAAGGTTTCGGCAATACGCGACGAAGACATTGCAAAGGTATGAAGATCTCAACCTAAACATCCAAACTTTCAGTCTACGGATGCGTGAAGACGATTCTGATCTGGCGAGAGAATTGATTTTGAAGGCGATCAAATTGGGGGCTGTGGATCTCACGATTGAAGTTGTGACCTGGCCGGCGTTTGTCTTACCAGATGAGGTGCTTGAATCCCAAACCCTAGCTACATTATCTGTTGAATCCATCACAGTTGATCTGGAGAGGATGATTAATAAACCGCTAATTACCTCTTCCAACCTTAAATCACTCACTCTATCCAGCACTGTAACGAAGGGTGATTTTAGTTATTTGCTTGGGAGACTCCCATTGCTTGAGGAATTAGCAGTGCAAGGCTTCTCCTGCAGTCTTCCCTTTCATAGCTGTACGACCAAACTGAATAAGCTCAAGTTTTTGCAATTAAAGCAGTTGAATATCAAAGACAGCTTAACCCAATCTGAGTTGTGGCTGCAGTTTCCTTGCCTCAAGACATTGGTGATTTGGAACTGCGACTTTGAGGACAATGGGGAGGATGTGATTAGAATTCGCAGCCCATCACTTGAGTGCTTAACCATTAGCTTTTGCATGTTGACAAAAGCTAAATTGGAGTTTGATGTTCCAAATATTCGGAAATTCATGTTCACGGGATATGATGTGCCGCCGTGCCTTGAGTTGAAAGCAAGTGGTAGGGAATGGGAGTCGGATATAAGCATAATTTGCTCGGCTTGTGTGGGTAGTGCGTCGTGGCTGCTTTCGTTGAAGCAGTTTGTGAAACTGCTGAGCCCATCCCGAGTCTCTCTGGCTCTATATCCGGGCGACCCGCAATCAGATGTGGAAGTTGGAGCAGTCGAGAATTTGGCGGGAATGTGGAACAGTATCGACACTTGAACTATTTGCCATGGAACGCATTAATGTTAGATGATTCAAGGGATGATTGGGAAGAAGAATTCGTTCGATTCCAACTCAAATAGGGACCCAAATATCGTTTCCTAGTGTTCAAGATTTTTCTCTTTTCTTAGGATGAGTTGTTTTCTAGTTATTGTTAGGTGCTCCCATGAACAAATGAAGATGTTTAATTTTAATGTTTATGGCATGTTGATTTCCATTGTTCTTCAATACTCCCTCCGTCCCGGCTTTTGGTATCCAGTTGAGAACGGCACGAGTTTTAATAAAGTGATTGGTGTGTTGTGAGTGGAATAAGGGTCCCATATTTTATGTGAGAGTTAAAATAATTAAAGTTGAGTAAGGGCCCCACATACTTTTACTAAAAATAGAAATGGATACCAAAATATGGAACGGCTAAAAAAGGAAAATTGGATACTAAAAGCTGGGAGGGAGTACTATTTTATCAAGTTGAACTAGTTAAAACTCTGTTTCTTTTGTAAGCTAAATGAAAGATGGTATGCTATCAATGCCTCTACTAGTGCACAGAAAATATATTTAATTCAACATGTAGAAGTTAGCACGGCAATTTCCAAAAACTTTGAATCGCCTACTACTTGCATGATCCTCCTCTTTAGGGGACCCAAATACTTTCTTCGTCCCAACTAATTAGATCAATAATTATTTTTGGACCGTACCGTTTCAATTAAATTGATCTATTTTCTTATATAGAATAAATAAAAATAAGGAAACATTTATTCACTTATTCATTTAATTATTACCAAACACACTTAAAACACGAATTTATTAAATTTCGTGACAAAAAAAGTTGATCAACTTAGCTAGGACGAAGAGAATAATAATCATACTATTATGAATTCATAAAAAGACTCCAAATAAATAGCAATTTCAATAAAATCACAATCCTGCATTAGTTGCATCATAGTATTACAAAAATAAAAATAAATACCCTACCATCATAACATTTTCCTTCTATTTTTCTCATGATTTTTAAAATTTAAAAAAAAAAATACACAATCTTTCGATTTTTTCTAATTTTTCCCGCAGATATGAAATACTCTTAAATAAAAACTGATTTTAAGACTTTTGACTTAAATTTTTTGATACCTAAGCGCGAGGGATAATAAAGGTGGCATAATAAAGCCCATGTACACGCTTAGATATCCAAAAATATAAGTCAAAACCCTAAAATCAGAAGAAGAAAAAAAAAATTGAAAGGTTGTATATTTTTTTCAAATTTACGGATTGCAATTACGTGTCACTAGCTTTTCACTCCAAAGCATAAGCATTGTGCAGGCAGCTGCATTGGAACTCGAGTTTGAAGTTCCGAATCTTGTTCAGTTTAGCTATTCAGGTTTGGGCATACCGACCATTTCTATAGAAGCAAGGGATGAATGGGAGTCTCATATATCCATTGAGAGCCATCACATTGAGACCTCCTCTTGGTACCTAGAATTGCAGAAGTTGTTGTGTCAGCTGAGCCAATCAAGAATCAATCTCACTATAAGCCCACGTTTGGTTGGATGTTTTTAGAGGTTGGAAAGGGAATCAAGTAATTGAATCAATTACTTGTTGTTTGGTTTGGATAATGAGATAATTATTACCCTTACTTGAGGGTAACCCAATCACCCAATTTGTTACCCCTCAAAATAGAGGGGAAACAAAAGAAAGGGAATCCCTTACTAATGTTTCCTTTCCATTGTTAAACCAAACACTCAATAAAAGTAATAGTTATTATTACAATTCCACTCCTTTATTTGATTCCATTCCCTTTCCATTCCTCTACTTGAACCAAACGACCACTAAATATTGTTGGGTCACGGCCGCCGTGTAGTATTGCTGACGTGGACGATTTTCAAGCTATAGCCAAACCTATATCAGTGGAGAAGTTGAGGCTCGAGGCCAAGTATGATGCGCGTTGCATTCTGATTGGTCTTCTTGGTTTATGTCGCCCCAAGTTCGTGACTCATTGCTGGCTTGGTCGCAGTTGGTCTCAGTCCATTGAAAATCTTTGTTGGACAAGCAGTATGTGTTTGGGCGCTTTGATCTCAAGGAAGTAAACGTGGAAGTATACGACAACGATGCAGCAGAGTGGCGGCCTCTTCTACTACAAGATGCCATACCAAACCAGCGGAGGAGTCGTTTCCATTTGAAGTGGTGAACTGATGACAGATGAAATAACTCCTCTCTGTTTTGAACTATTTTGTTATCCTATATATGTATATATTCCTGAATCTACATAATTATGGAGTTTTTGTTGTTTCGATTATGTCTTTAGTAAGTGAAGCTGTTAAGTTCAGTTATTAGAGCAGCAATGTGATTAAAGGAAACTAGACAAGCTGAAGCTAACACTATATTTCAGAGTTTGTTGTTTTTTGTACAGCTCTTCGATCTATGACATAATTTCCAGAGCCTCCCTAGCTTTTCCTAGAATATTAAAGACAGTCGCCGCGATGTGTGAAGGCGTGAGTCCTGCTTCCATCAGTTGATCCACCGGGGCTCCATGGTCGATGTATCGATCAGGAAGAACCAATGGTCTCCACTGCAGCAAAAAATTCAGTTACAAAAGTGTAAGTAGCTCATGTTTTCATAATCGTTTGCCTCGATGAGAATTTTCTTATTTGATTCTTCTAGTACAGTAGTATTCATAAAAACTACTCTATAATTCAAGAATCGTACCTTTAGGTTGCCATCAAGGAGCCCATCCAAGGCCATGAAGTGAGCTACATGAGATCCAAAACCACCAATTGACCCTTCTTCCACAGTGATCAAGACCTCGTGTGATTTGGCCAAGCTCCGTATAAGAGCATGATCCAATGGCTTACAGAAACGAGCATCGGCTACTGTCAACTGTAAGCCGCGGGTTTCTACCAAGGCAGCTGCAGCCAAACAGCTCTGAACTGCTGATCCATAACCCAAGAGAGCCACCCTCTCCCCTTCAATTAGTATACGGCCCTTTCCAATCTAAAGAACATATGCAAACTCACCTTAGCTGGGTTTATTCATATGGTGTGGACTAAAATAGGAGGAGGAGAAGGGTGAATAGAGAAGTACCTCGAGGGATTTGCCTTTGTTTCCGGGCGGCAACTCCACACCTATACCGTTGCCTCTTGGATAACGGAAGCAGCTTGGTCTGTCGTCTATAGCTGCAGCAGTTGCAACCATGTTAAACAATTCAGCCTCATCCGAAGGAGCCATCACCACCATGTTGGGAAGGCATGCCATGAAAGTAACATCAAAAGCTCCACAATGTGTCGGGCCATCCGCTCCCACCAAGCCGGCTCTATCCATAGCAAACCTAACCGGCAGCTTCTGCAAATCCACGTCGTGCACTACCTGGATAACAGAATCAAGAAAGGAACAATTTGGTAAGACTTCTAGCATTGTGTTGAAATCCAAAACATGGAAAAGAGGCGTTGGCTTGCCTGGTCGTAGCCTCGTTGCAAGAAGGATGAGTAGATTGCACAGAAGGGCTTGATCCCTTCACAGGCCAAACCTGCAGCAAAAGTCACAGCATGCTGTTCTGCTATCCCAACATCGAAACACCTTGTTGGGAAACGGCGTTGGAAGAGGTTCAAACCCGTCCCACCTCCCATTGCTGCATGGATTGCTACGATATCCTTGTCTACTTCAGCTTCTGCAATCAGAGCCTCAGCAAAGTAGGTTGTGTAAGACTGAGTTGGAGCACTCGATTTAAACTGCTTCCCCGTTGCTGGATCGAACTTGGTCACTCCTACAAAAGGTGAGCTCATGAATTCCAGCTTTATTATTTACATGGAGCCTTACTAGGTCTTCTTATCAAAGAATCATTTACCATGGTATTTATCTGCAGCTTTCTCTGCATAAGGATATCCTCTGCCTTTCTCAGTCACAACATGGATCAACACCGGACCCGTCGTTTTAGTACTCTTGACCTCTCTGAGAATCGCTGTCAGGTCATCAAGATTGTGACCATCAACTGGACCGATGTAGTAAAGCCCGAGCTCTTCAAAGAGTGTTGATCCAGAGCCACTGATCAGCCCACGAGCATACTCATCGACTTTTGCAGCAAGCTCGTGCATAGGCCCCCCGATCTGCTTGGTGACTCCCTGAAGCAACCCCAACCTCAACAAATGTCAACACAATCTACAGATAGAAGAAGCTAGGTTCGCCTGTGGTAACATTCTCATTCGTGATACTAACCTTAGCGACTTCCCTTAGCTCTCTGAGAGGCCGGTTCGACTGCAACCTACTCAAAGCACTGCTCAAGGCTCCCACGGGAGCAGTTGGCCCATCCAGATTGGCAGTAGGCAAGGAAACTTGCTTATTGTCATTGAGAATAACAATCATGTCCGAGTCCAAGTAGCCAGCATTGTTCATTGCCTCATAGGCCTGACCGGCTGTCATAGCCCCGTCGCCTATCACAGCCACGACGTTGTTCTTTCTTCCTTTCAGATCCCTCCCCACAGCCATTCCTGGTAAGCCAAGTAAACTCCAATCCTAAATCAGTTATTTATTTCAGACCAACATGAGATTTACATCATTTTTTCTGCTTATCTCATATAAACAGCTCAATTTCAAAGGACTCTGCGATTCAACTCAACTCAACTCTGTAACACTTTAGGATCATACCTAGTCCTGCAGAGATAGTTGTGGAACTGTGACCGGCACCAAAGCAGTCATAGTCGCTCTCAGACCGCTTCGTGAAACCAGAGAGGCCACCGGTCTGTCTTAAACTCGGCATCCTGTCTCTTCTTCCTGTCAGAATCTTGTGTGGATAAGCCTACATCATGCAGAATCAGATCATCAGCACTAAAAACAAGAGCACAACTTCCAAAGATACAATGTGAAGAAGAAGAAGATCATCACCTGGTGGCCAACATCCCACAGAATTCGATCTTGAGGAGCATTGAACACATAATGAAGAGCCACAGTTAGCTCAATCACACCAAGGCTTGATCCCAGGTGACCCCCAGTCTTGGACACGTTGAAGATGACGTCGGACCGCAGTTCGTCGGCGAGTTGTTGCAGTTCCTGAGTTCAAGATTCAGTTTTTAGAAAGAGGGACTCCCTCAAATTTTAGAATTTGTAATATTTTGGAAAGAAAGAAAAAAAATGTATTTATATATATAAATATATAGTAAGTACCTTAGTGGAGAGGTTTTTCATGTGAATTGGATAGTTGATTGTGTCTAAAAGGGGAGTTGGAGGCTTTTGTGAGAAGTATTCCCCTCTTTCAGACAGTGTTGCACAAATTCCTGTATAGCTTTTCCTAATCTTCATTCATTTATAAAAACAGTAGAAAACAAACATTTCAATCAATTGTTGCAATCATAAACTTCCAGCTGAAGATAAATGCAGCCTATTCCTAGTATACACCCAAAAAGATCTCAATTAAATAATTAATGTAAGCAATGATAGCACACAAACTCTATTCCCAATCAAGAAATTTAGAATTCTACATATTATAACACCTAATGATAACATTGGCAACTTTGCTTTCCCAAGACTAATGCACATTGATTCATCAAGTGTAGCATCGCCTCGAAAGTTGAAACCACTAGCAATTTATTTATATATTATTCAAGAATGACAAGATAAAAGAAAATTTTTGGGACCTGGCTGTTCTTGCAGAAGGGGTGAAATGGTAGATCTGCACCATGTAGCCACTGAGAGCAGAAATTGGTGTGCTTTTGAGCATCTGCAGCTACTAAACTCCCAGAAAATGCAAATGGGCATAAAGCCATCTTGTATGTGTGTATAGACAGCTCAAAATTTCACTCCAAACAATCAAAGATTGCAGATTTCCCAGAAAAAAAGATACTCTCTGTTCATGCACCAGCTCTTGAGGTGGGCTCTGTTTTTGAACTTCTCTCAAGAACACTAGCCACTGTGTGTGTGTGTGTGTGTGAAAATGATGGGAATGATGAGGGCTTGGATTAAATGCAGGGATTGTTAAGGAACAAAATGTTGGTGGGATTGGTTTGTGCATATGGCTTTATGGGTGGCGCATTTACAGAGGACAGATCAGTAACACTCTGTTTGAGTTTGTGTGTAATATATATGAAGAGAGAGAGAGAGAGAGAGAGAGAGAGAGAGTGGATTTTGGTGATGTGTGAGAGAGAGATATAGTGAAGAGCGCGATCCCATTGGGCCACGTCACGAGAAATCACGAATGGATAGAGATATGATAATAAATCTATCTTCCCATTGGGGAAGAAAGTAAGAGATGAGGTGTCTATTTACCCATCATATATGTTTCTAAGTAGTTGATGCACTAATTCAAACATTATATTGTGAATTTCATCTTTTTATTTCAATTTTATTCATGTGCATCACATAATATGTATGCATCAACTATATATCATACGTATGTTGTTTTAAACCATGAATGAAAATGGATATTACTACTTGTTAGAGTAAAGGTCTCATGGGTTAAGTGGTGCAGAATTAGAAAAAAAATTGTGTGTTTTATAATAATCCACAAGTGTTACAAGAAGGGAATTGCCTTCTTTCTTTGTGGGTTTCTCTCATAGTGCTTCTAGCACACTCATTAGTTAGTTTTTTCAAAATATTAAGATAAAAGTGTTATATTCGTTGTATATTGGAGTGTTATTTTAAATATAAAATTTATATTTTTTTCATTTTCTATAAATAGACAACAGCGTTATCATAATTATATACATAACACAACTCTTTCATCTTTTCTTAATTTAACATCAATTTTACTTTCAAAAATTACATCTTTTTTTGTTTCTATGCATCTCAATTAAAAACAAATTCAAACTCTTGAAATTTCTTACCCACGCAAGAGTATTGTCAAAGCCTTGAAAATATTCCAAACTCCGAAGAATTCATACAGTTTGAAAACTGTTATGAACTTCCAAATTGGCAAATTTCAACAAATATCACTCAATTTTCCATCCTGAATATAACCAGATCTTTGAAAATACTCCATTTGTCCCACTATACGTGAGACTCTTTCTATTTTGGGTGTCCCACCATAAGTGAGACTATTTCCTTTTTGGGTAGAAATTTTATCCTTTAAACATTTTTTCACCTACACACAAAATACATTTTTCTTAATTCTCGTGCAAAAAAAAAAGGTCTCACTTGTAGTGGGACAGAGGGAGTATCTTTTAAAGCTCATGACAAAAGGTCCAAAACACGCACTAATACTTTCACCGGTTCACAAGGTTAAATAAATTAAGAAGATATAACACTAGTGTATTCTTAGTGGTTGTTTGGTTCGAATAGAGGAATGGAAAGGGAATGGAATCAAATAAAGGAATTGAATTGTAACAATAAGCATTATTTTTATTAAGTGTTTGATTTAACAATGAAAATCAATCATTAGTAAGAGATTCCTTTTCTTTTGATTCCCCTCTATTTTGAGGGGTAACAAATTGGGTGATTGAATTACCCTTAAGTAAGAGTAATGGTTACCTTATTATCCAAACCAAACAACAAGTAATTGATTCAATTAATTGAATCCATTTTCAATCTCCAAAAACACCCAACCAAACATGGGCTTAATGTATAATCAATGAGAATCTAATTGTAAACGCCAACCAAAAAGATGACATATTATGACGGTATATTTTAAGATTTGTATCAACAAGTTCGAGCAACTAATCTATAAAAAAAAAAAAGGATCAACAAAATCATGGAAAAATCGTTATCAACGACTCACTACATAGTTCTAAAAGACCGGTGGTGGAGTCATTTCAGTTGGTTAGGTGATTGGAATTAATCGGTGCTAAGGGACAAGGTTAGTCTCACCCTTTGCATTTTGATGGGACTGATTTTATTTTTTATTTTCCATTATCTTTTACTTATTTTTATTATCATCATAATCATAATACTAAATTTTGTTTTGATATATTTGAAAAATCTGTCGATTTAGTAACTATCATTATTGATTTTCAATATGGTACTCGTAATTTGGACTTAATTCGATTTTCAATACATTGAACTATATGGAGATTAAGTTTTGATTTATGTAACAATATAATTGCCATGTGTATTGTATTTTTTTCATATTTATTAATTTAAATCATAAATAATTTGCAATTCCAACCTGACTTTTTGAAAGTAGTAAACAAATACCTAGACTTTTTAATTTTTTGCAGTTATAGCTCCCTCATTTTTTTTGACTATCCAAATTTCCAAAAGAAAATTATAAATTTTGTCAAAATCCGTTATTTAGATGACAATTATTTAAAAATATCTATTTTTTAAAAACTTATTTCAACATAAATTTTGTTTGGCGGGGGGGGGGTGTGCATTTTCTTTAAGGAGAGGGAAAATACAATTTTTTTTTCTTTTAATTACAAGAGGTTTGCGAAACTACTACCCACACAAAAGTGGAAAGACTACACCGCATGCAGGCGGAATTGAACCCAAAGACCTCTTACAAAAAAAAGTCTTCGAGTGCCTCAACTTTGCCACTTGAATTAAACCTCATCGACGGGAGGAAAAATACAATTAATAAAATAAAATAACGACAATTTTTACAAACGATTATGACCGAACCACCATCGACCAATTCAACCCAATAGTTCATATTAGAAAAAGTGAGCACATTGTGATTGATATCATCAAAAAATTAGCCTAAATTTGAGTTGACCTGAATAGAAAAATAGCATAATAAAAAAGGCTAAAAAAGTTGGAAGTCCATATTTTTGAAACGCAACCTGTCACAAATTGTGTGGCAATCGGCATTGGAAATTCATGAAACCCCACTACTCTTTATTGCATAGTGCTACTCATATAAATCATGAACCAATTAACGTAGGATAAGTCGAGATTGTTAGTGGTGATATCAAACTCAAACATATTGTCCAAATTTGATTGCATATTTGTCAAATTCACAACGAATGTAAATTGTTATCACGCGCACTTATTTCTTTTTGCCTATTGCTTTATTAATCATCTAGTGCTACCACTCAATGAAATTTGGAATATAGTAGTAATAATTTACAAAACTTCCATAAAACCAAACATAATTTAAGTTACTAATTTTCGATATATAATCTCTTCGTTTTTTTTTTCTTTCCAATTTGAGCTTCTCAAGCTTCTAATCTCTGTCAAACAGAATTGTATATATATTTAAATTAATGAGTCATGTTTATTATGTTCGAACAAACTTCAAAATTTAAACTAGACCCATCATTAACGAGTTTCATTTTAAATTTCGATTGTAAACAAAGACTAAAAATTTTCCGGTAATCGTAGCTTTCAAATAACTTTACGCCCACTAATTTTTGAGGCCTATAATAAGTATATATTTAATGATGAAAATCGTAGAACAAGCAAAGGTGATATAGACATATAGTTAGGCACCACAGTGTAGATTTTTATATAGTCTATAAATAGATGCTAGCCCTAGACTCCTAGCAACACAAAATTGCTTGAGTTGTAGCATTGTAAATTTAAAGTAACAAGTTAGTTAAGATATCTCAACTGTTTCTGAAAATTACTCCCTCCGTCCCACTGTACCTGAGACTCTTTCTATTTTGAGCGTCCCACTGTAAGTGAGACTCTTTCCTTTTTGGGTAAAAGTTTTCCCTTCAAACACCTTTTTACTTTTTCACCTACACACAAAATACATTTTTCTTAATTCTCGTGCCCAAAAAAAAGGTCTCACTTATAGTGGAACGGAGGGAGTATTAGATTATGACATCATAATTTACCATAGGGTTGTGATCTGAAAATGTGAAACTCACACTTCAAATATCTAAATGATTATATGCATATACATCGTCTCAATTTCCAAATATTTTTGGACGTGGTAAATAGTTACATTAAAACTATTCTTTATTAGCCATTTAAAACTATTCTTTAAAACAAATATTATCAATCGTACCAATCTCAGCTTGCTCGACCAAAGTGGTGATATGATGTAAGAAAAAACTTGCCAAAAAGGCAATTATATTTCACGAAGTCAAGCAATTAATCTATGCCTATGTGCACCACTTAGTTGGAAATTAATTAATAACATTTAAATACATGTGGCTGCAAGCCTGCAATAGAGCAGCTCTAGTTTAAAAACAAAAAATAAAAACAAAAGCATAGTACCCCTTCGTCTCACGAATCTTGACACGTATTTCTTTATAGGCCGTCCCACGAATCTTGACACATTTCCAAATAAGGTAAAAATTATTATCTTCTCTCTCCTACTTTATCACTTTTATTATCTTCTCGCTCCTACTTTATTACTTTTATTACCTTCTCTATCCTAATTTATCACTTTTATACTTTATTAACTACACACGTAAAACACTAATCTACAACTCCTTAATTCCTGTGCTGAAACCAAACGTGTCAAGATTCGTGGGACGAAGGGAGTATTATGTTGTAGGCTTATAGCTGAGGTTTGGTAGAAAATTGAGGGTTCTAAGTTGGTTGTCTATTCCAAGAATTGATATTTTACTTAGAAAGATACCCTATAATTTGAGAATGTGAAGAACATGAAAGTCGGAAGTCAAGTTCCCTCATCATATAAAAAAACAAAAACAAAATCAAAATCAAAGCATTCAAACTTCTATTGTAAACTAATTCAGTTCACTTCGCACAAGGGAGCTGTGGGAGTCAAAAGGGAACTTAGATTTATCTACAAGAAATTTGGTTTACAAAATCATGCTAGAGGAAAAGGAAGTATGATGGCTCATAGCTTTCATTTAGTCAAAAGATTCTACATAACTAACTACATTCATGACTATGACAAATGGAGATAACAAAATCATGAGATCTAGCATCATCAACAAGTGATATCAAGATGTTATATATGTTAGGTAGAAATCACCTTGCAATAATTGAGAAGCAATTCCACAAAGGAGCTAATAGTACAAATGGGATTGAAAGGCCTAATAAGCATCTAAGAATTGATGGTGGACATGGTACCAAACAAACTGAAAATCAGCGTAATGGCTTGCAGTTTGGCTATCCTCTCGAGTTCTTATTAACTCACAAAGGCCGAGTTTTTACTTTGAAACCTATATTCATATGTCAGAGAAAAGAAAACTTGGGCTAGATGAATGTAAAAGGCATAGTTTTCAGGTTCGATCCGCCAGCATGAACAAGAGAAAATATGAACAATCAGTGCAGCCTCTATTGCATAGCAATGAGTGTTTTTGGATTACCATGTAAACAAAGCATAAAAATGGCATCAAACAAGGAAAAGGGAAATACCTATAGATTGGATATATTGTTGGTTTTAACTTCTACGCTCTAACACAAGTTATTTGAAGCAAGCTTTTCTTGGTTGATCAAGCAGGTTCTCTCCTAAAGCAACTAGGAACCAACTAGTGTATTGAGTCGAACAAAATATTTTCAGCTGATCATAGAGATTGAGATTATTAATAGCCTCAATTTACAAACTAATAATGTGACAGTTCAAGTATCTTCCATCTGCAAGCCTATAATCTCAATGTGCGTCTGTTTTGTGTACAATATCAGATTACGGCCTCTATCATTATGAGTAAAAGGCCGAAACCAAGACATAAACAGCCACAATATCCCCACAATCAAACTCTCAAGATCAAGAAATCAACTACAACAAGAACTAAATGCCAACAGAAAAACTTTGAAGACCAACAACAAAGCCGCAATTGCTACCACATTAGATTGCAGATGCATAAATTCCAGATAGTAATCAAAATGGAAACCCTAAACAGCATAGCACGTTCAAATTTAAACTTCAAACGCTATATAAGATACGCGATTCCAAGACTTTCTATCCAAACAAACAGCATTATCAAATCCAACAAAACTTCTATTATCCAAAACTAACAGAATTATCAATCCAAAGCAAAAGGCGAGCAGAAACAACAGAGTTACATATACTCACTTCATCTTTGCCTCCGTGAACAAAACATGGCGATTGACGCGAGGATCATACTTGCGGAACTCCAGCTTGATATTGTTGGTGTGGAGCCTCTTCGTCTTCTTCACGACATAGAAGAATCCGGTTCCAGCTGCCGACACAAGCCGAACCAACATAGCACCTCCCTTCTTCTTCTCGCCCATTTTCACAACTCAAAACCAGACTGTTCAAATTTTAGGGCAACCAGAAATTAGGAAATTAACTTCAGCAGCCAAATTTTGCAACATCTCAAAAGGAGCAAAACACAGACTCAAAATAACGATTAAG
The DNA here is from genome assembly GCF_028751815.1 of Salvia miltiorrhiza. Taxonomy (NCBI): domain Eukaryota; kingdom Viridiplantae; phylum Streptophyta; class Magnoliopsida; order Lamiales; family Lamiaceae; genus Salvia; species Salvia miltiorrhiza. The sequence continues at coordinate 2,737,116 of NC_080393.1, forward strand.
TTGCATATTTGCCTTCTAATTTCTCTGTAGTCACTAACACTTCTCAAATAGGAAATTGCATTGATCGTAGAATATACCTCTTCGAATTTATCATTTGCGTATCAACAAAAGAATATTAATCCATAGCTATCATATTGAATAACAAACAAGGTGTAGCATTTAATTTCGATGTAAAGGAACTTGGAAAAATTGAAGGCGAAATTAACAAACAAATTTGAAGCGAGGGTTAGCAGGCTCCAAAATCTCGCTTTCGACATTACTTCCTGTCTCAATTCTGATTGATTCGTTGGAAGTTATCTCTTCAATAGTTGCGCTATTGAGCTGAAAAAGCTTCTCCTTGTTCAAAAGAGTTCCTGCTCTGAATCAATCGGAAAACTAAAGGAAGATTACCGTATTTAGCAACAGAGACGGCGGCGCCGGCTTCGACACTGATCAGCAAGAGAAGCTGAAACGTGGACTCATAAATCAAGGGCCAAGGGGATCTTTACTGGGCTGGGCTGGGCAGCTGGCCCACTCCCAAGCCCATTATGAACTAGTAATCCTATTTTATTTTAAGGTAATTGTGATCAAATACACGAATTTTCACATAATTTTAATTTTATTCATTAATTAAAAACTATGCGAAGTTCATGTATTTAGAGGTAAATTTTCTAATTTATATGCAAAATTATAATTTAAAGAAAGTTCGTATATTTAAAGGGACATTTACTTTGAGTAATATGATAAATTGATACAAGTATACAACTCATAATTGGATATTTGGTGGATAAGATAATCAAATAAGTTTTAAAATTAGTCAATCCATCAAAATAAATACTCCTATATTAGTTAGAATTATTTTTTATTAATCTATCCTATCACTCAAATTAAATTCTCCTAAAAGTTTTGCAATTCAAAGCTCGAAAGATTGATTAGTAGTATATCCAGAATTGTATAGGTCCCGTCTACGTGCGACATAATATATTTTTTACTTTTGCGGTGTAGATGTCTCGCATGCATGTGATATAGTGACTTATTCGATGATATATATTACATGTAATTAAAAAGAAAAAAGAAAAAGAATATCAGTCTAAGGTTACAAAATTGTACAACTAGATGCTTACTTCTTTTAGTTTTTGTTTATTTTATAATCAGTATTTTATTAATTTGAATGGTTTATTCATCGAATGATTCCATTGAAAGTTAACTAAAATTAAAAAGGACAAGAAGAAATCTAAATAATTCATCTTTTCAAATTTGAATCAACAGTTTCAGTCAAAAGTTATTACTTTAAACTAAACAAATTAAATTATGTGGAATCTCATGACATTCTAGAATTGGGAGTCCTGGTTTTAACTTTGATGTTCATAATCATATCACACAATAATAAAAATCGTCGACAAAAAATATTGAAGGGGTAGAAATTATTCTTTCTAATTAATTTAAACTTTGATTGGGGGAAAACTAAACCAAAAATAAGTATATTAGTTTTTTTTTAATTAAAATATAAATATATTATTGATCACTTAAAGTGTACGCAATATGATCATTTAACTAATTTGAATGCAACGACTCTCCAAAAATTTGGTGTAACTGTCCAACGACCATATATGTGCCCTTAAGTTTTAATAAAGTAAATTTTTTTTTGAGAGACCATTTTGATATTAATTAACAAAACCATGGTTTAATTTGCAATTATATAATGATTTTGAGAGGTTTTGACCCTTTTGGGTTTTGCTTGAGTTTGACGTAAAGAGATGGATGTGGTTGACATGTCAATATAATTTTAAAAAATGTTGAAGTCTTGTGATTTTTTATGATAAATAAAAGGACTTTGACAAGTAAAACTTGAAATGCAAAAACATCTTTTAGTATTAATTAAAAGTTAATTTTGATAATTGATTTTTATAGTGTTTAATATTGTCATGAAATATTAATCATATATTAATATATATGTATAAAATATTTACATAAAAGAATATTAACATAATAAAAATTATGTACATTAAGCTAGAATAAATTAAAGTTACCAAACGGATCTTAACATATATAGCTTGATAAAACATGCAAACTTTTGTATGAGATTTCAACTTAAAATCTCATCCACATATAGAAAATAAATAAGTAAAGGGAATCAGTTAATTTAATTAAATGTGTTTGATTTCCTCCAAGTCTAACATGTGAAAATCATGATTCTTAAAATAAAATAAATGAAATGAGAAAAGGAGATGACTATAGTCTATAGATGCCCCCTACATATAAACAAAAAGTACAGTATTCTTTTTTGAAATGAAGCATGTGCAGTTTACTGCAACCAGTGGTTCATATTTTATTTTAATAATCTTTTTGCAGTGGTTCATATTTTATTTTAATTATCCAAAAAAGATTATTCTTTCATTATTAATACAATTATCTTATTCATATTGCGTTCACCAATAGATATAAAATTAATATATGAAACATTCATTGGGATAAATATCCATGATTCTTCAATTCTAATGGGTATAATAATAATTAACAATGAAAAGTCTGAGGATAATAATTAACATGTATTCAAAATAATAGAAAACTACTAAGACAAAATATCGTCCAAGCATAGTGGCAATTGATAAATGTTAGAGTATTCCTATACTCTATGTTTAGTTGTCATTTTGTAGTTCAAAGAGTGTTTTCGGGAGTTTCACAGTTTGTTTTTTGTTGAGTTGCTTATGCAATTGTAAGTTCCTGAAGACTTTATTATAGCCTTTTCTTGCGGGTTTTTGGAGAAGTTTCTCTTGGTTCTATTTATGGACATATATCTACCGAATCTTTTGTTGGTTTGGGAGTCCGATTTGTTAGGGTCTCTTTGAACCCTAGTAAACGCCGCCTTATGTAAACCCTACTTGTGCCCTTGCTTATCTTCCCTGCAGGCCCTGGGCTTAACCCATCTCTTTAAGGGTTTACGTATTTATTATGATTATGGTGATCAGAGGCGGCTGCGGCGATCGTGATTATTCTACTTCTTTGAGAGAGTATTTTCGTGCATGGTGTGAGCATACGTTCTGTGAGAGTGTGCTTTTGTCTTTTGCTTTATTTCATTGTAAGCGTGAGGTTGTTCTTTGCTAGTAATCTGTACTCCCTGTTGGAGTTTTTCTTGGTGTTGATTTTGAACGTGGATTGAGTTGCAATCACGTTCTTGAGAGGAAGTTAATTCCATCTTACTCTCGTTTGTTCACGTAAGTGACTATTTGGGAAGATATAGGAAGATCGAGTCTTTGCGTGTAAGTCCTTTGTATATTTTATCATCAATAGTGAACGTTTATACTGAGCGTGGCCCCCCAAACATAGATGTTTTATCACTGAATTGGGTAACCATTGTTGGTGTTCCCGTGTTCTTTATTTTCTGCATTTGAAGTTCTTTTAAGTGTTCTAACTTTCTATCGAGTGAGGCACATGAACTGTGGATAGGTATTTTTTCAATAAACATAATTATAATTAGGTTGTACTAGCAACAATATTTATTTCTTTACAACGTTAGTTTATAAATCACTGTCAACACTCAAATCAAGATTCCTCATTACCAGCTGCCTTTAGAGTAAATCATTGTAGTAGTTGAACTTGATAAAAGCATATAGTGATTTTTATTTGAGGTTGATGATTAAATTTTCGTAAATAATTATTATAGTAAAAAAGTACTAATATTAAATGCAATGAAATAAAAGGAAAATGTTGTTCAAATCTTTCGCTCGATGTGGTCTAGAAGGTCGGATAGAAAGAAGATTAATTTAAAAATAAAAATATATATAACAAAACACCAATACATTTATTTGCATTTTACAATTTAGATCAATGTTACCCAAATAAATAAATAAATAAAAGTTAAATCACTTATTTGGAATGTAATAAAAATACGACTAAATAAAAACCCTTATTTAATTGAGAATAGTTCAGAAAAAAATGATCTTTAATATTGTATCAAAATCAAGTTAAATTAAATTAAACAATGTATACAGACATACAGCTGGAGAGAGGCAATTCAAACAAAATCATTTGGTGCTCTAGAAAATAAAAACTTATTTGTATTATTATATTATTTTTTATACAATTTATTTATGATTATTATCAACAGTTAATTATTATACATATATAAAAAAAATTGATGTGAACAAATATTATGCTCAATTAACCTTGGAGTTCAACTCCATCAATATTAGCTTTCAACCAGTTAATCATCAACTTTAACTTATTTGATTATACATATATAAAAAAATTTATCTTCTCTATATATTCAATGCATTTTCAAGTTTAAATTCTCAATTGTTCTTGTTCGATTTCTCCTAATTCTATAAATTTGCTTTTAAAATTTAAACCTGACTCAATAATATCATTACTTCAAATAATACTATCATAAAAAAGTACAGAATGAATCATTATCACACAAAGATACATTATTTTACATTGTGACTCATCCATGTACATGTTGAAGACTATAAAACACTATAATTAAGACATTTAATATATATAGATAGATAGATAGATAACTTGTTGCATCCTATATTCAAGACTATAAAACACATACTCTCAATCATTTACAAAAGAGTAGAACCCATTTATTTGTAGAGGCAAATACCAATAAAGACAAATGCCATGATTTAGTATCTTTTAATTAATGCCCCTTCTTGTAAACACACAACAATGTCAAATACACCAGAAAAATATGCTATGGAAAATCTCTCAAATAATGAGTGTAGAGAGATTGTATTTTGCAGCTACAGTTTTCTTTTCTCAGACAATAAAGGTCTTCAGTTAACCACCTACATACCTACCGCCACCACCTGCAAACTCTCTCTCTCTCTCCCCAACCAAGTCCACCCTTAAATCATAGATAAGTCATCAAGATCCAGTTTTTCGTCATCCCTCTTCCACTCCGCCAATTTCCCGCATTCCGCTACACGAAATGGAGCACAATTCGCCGCCGCCGATCCCTAGCCCAGTCTACCTGCCATCGGCCGCCGCCGACCCGGCCGAATCGGCCCTCTTCGACTGGTCCGACTTCCTCGATTTCGACATCGACGAAGCCCTCAACACCCCCTTCGCCATCTCCGAGCCCGGGTCGGGGCCGGAGCAGGAGCTCGGATCCGACCAGTCGGAGAATCTGGGCCGGGTCAGGAAGCGGGACCCGAGACTGCTGTGCCCCAATTTCGTGGCGGGTGTGGTCCCGTGCGCGTGCCCCGAGCTGGACAAGAAGTTGGAGGAGGAGGAGGAGTCCGCTCTCCCCGGGAAGAAGCGGACCCGCGCGCTGCGGGCCCCCGCCGCCGGCCCGCTCCTGTGCCAGGTGCCCGGCTGCGAGGCCGACATCAGCGAGCTCAAAGGGTATCACAAGCGCCACCGCGTCTGCCTCAAGTGCGCGCACGCCGCCGTCGTCGTGCTTGATGGGGAGAGCAAGAGGTACTGCCAGCAGTGTGGAAAGTAAGTCTTTTTTCCTAGTTATTTTGATTCTGTCATGATTGGTCAATGGAAAATTTACTGCTTTTTATGTTGTTTTTTTTACCTTCAAGTCATGTTTTTTTATCAGTTGTGAAGTGAGATGATTGGAAAAGAAAATGGATTGGGCGGGAGTGGTTTGCTTCATTGAGTTTGATGATGGTTGTTGAGAAAGTTGGTTCTATTTTTAGTAAATGGGTGCATTTATTATTTGTAAGATGTTTTGTTGTTAGATTTGAATGAGTTAAATGGGTATTTATTGCCTGTATCCTATGTCAACTAGATCCCCTCTCCTTCTCACTTTGGACTATTATGTTTTTCTTTGAGGAAATAGGTTTGTTAAATGAGAGATGGTATTTCATTTTCTGCATTCAAGTATGGAATGATAAAATTAGGTGTGTTAAATGATCATAGTTCACCGTAATGCTCCTCTGAATGCCAGGATGCAGGTGCAGATATATAGAAATATTTTTATGTCAGTTCGATAAGCGAGTTGAATTGAGACTCATATACGCCTGAGTAAGAGTAAAGGACTGGTGAGGAAAGGAATCACTTGTTTCATTGAGCATATGACTTGACATTTGCTCTATTTGATTTGAAGTAAAAGTGTTAATTCATAAGTCAAATTATATAAAAAAAATCTTATGTTTTGGTACATATGAGAGATTTTGAATATTTTGCGAACAATGAGGAGTCTGAAGCAAATGATAATCCAACTCAAATGTAATGGAGTTAGCAGATTTTTTTTTAAAAAAATTAGTTTGCAGCCTCGACCTTTTATACGCACTGCAGATGTTGTTTTGGGGAAAGATTATTGATTATTATTTGTCTTTCTCAATAAAGTTACCCTGGACAGTTTTTGCTTACATGTCATGATGCTGGCAGGTTTCATCTCTTGTCTAATTTTGATGAGGGTAAACGTAGTTGCCGGAGAAAATTAGAAAAACACAATGACAGACGTCGAAGAAAATCTAATGGGTCTAAAGGAGGCACAGATAAGGAACCTCATCAGGTTGTCTTGGTTGATGATGTCAAGGAAGATGATGATGGAGGAAAAGGTACGACATTAGTATATAATGTAGACAATAATTTTTAATTTTACCTGATTTGAACCACCTCATTTCTCACAATCTGTACAATTTGGGGGAATGCCCCTAAGTTTTTCTGTACTTATATCTTAGAAGGAACCTAAGATCGCATGTTTCTAGTCTTGAACATTGAACAATTACGAGGATATATTGTTCCACTATATGATTTTGCTTTTTTTGAAACGGTTGTGGGCACATTAGCTAGCATTTTGTAGGTTCTTGACCACCCTTAATGAATTGTTGATGCTGCAGATGGCACGAGTCCGAGCAGTCAGATTGAAGAAAAGGAAATGTTATTGAAATCGGATGGACATGTCTCGGCAGTATCTTCAGGCCCAGACTCCCAAGGTTTTCTGGGCGAGAAGGTTGCACCATTTCTTGTGCCTGGTGAAATCCATACTAACGGGCATAAACACAGTCCAAACTCTAAACGCTCTGCATCTTACAGTGACAATTTTTCCTCTGTGGTAACCACTTATCTTATGCATCTGTCTTTTATTTCTTTTTTCACTCTACCTGAGTTAATCTTTTTTGCTTCTGAACTCCTCTCAGTGTCCCACTGGTCGAATCTCCTTCAAGCTGTATGACTGGAATCCTGCTGAATTTCCTCGACGGTTGAGACTGCAAGTATTCAAAAGATTCTTATTGCAGTTTAGTATATAAGGGAGATGAATCAATATTATCTCTATCAATGATGTGATGGGTTTAACATTTTGCTGACTGTTTTGTGATAGATATTTGAATGGTTGGCTAGCATGCCCGTTGAGTTGGAGGGGTATATCCGTCCCGGTTGTACAATTTTGACAGCTTTCATAGCAATGCCGAAGCCAATGTGGCTTAAGGTAACCCGGATTTATATTCTTCATATCTTTGGTGTAAATTTGGATACTCGTACAATTGCAGTCATGTCATCATCCATCCAGCATAAGTTGAGCTTAAGATAAATGATAGATATAGGGAGCTTGTGCTCTAAATGTAGCGTAAGAGAAAAGTATAATGATAGTTAAATAATTTTATGTTGTTGCTTGCAGATATGTTGATTATATCGATTGGATATAAGTCCTTTAAATAATCAGGATTCATACACGTCTTCTTGCATGATATGACAGTTCATTAAATAGTCACAATCCATGCACGCCTTCTTGAATTATGTATCTTATGCATGGTACGGACATTTTATCGGTAAGTACAGGCCTTACAGATATCTTATATCTATCTATTCTGTATCCTTGCCTCGAGCAGTTATTGGATAAACCAGCTTCATGCATAAAAGATCTCATTGGTTCGCCTGGGAGCATGCTATCTGGAAAAGGGACAATGCTCGTTTATGTAAATGACATGATTTTCCGTGTCACAAAAGGTAGGTTGAAATTCTTTTGTATGATTAATGGTCTTGGTTAGTTGATATCTTTGATCACCCGTTAATTTATTTGTTCATTTTGTCAGTTGCAAAAGATTTAGTTTCCTAAATCACCTTCACAGTCTGCTGTAGTTTAGTTCTGTTGATTGACGAACATTACCTTCACAGATTTTGTAAAATGCCCAGGAATCGATTACTCTGTTTCTGGATTGAGCTTGAAGTTCTTAAAATTGTGTTTGGATATGTTTTGAGAATTCATTTTGCAGTAACCACATAATTGAAAACTTTTCATATCCTGAAATTGTGTTTGCATTTTCAGTAAACAATGCATACTAACAGTTAGAGTTAAGATTCTTTGAGAATATTTATGAAAATTTTAGCACAAGATTATGATTTTCTGAGTGGATGGGAATAAATGAAACAGTTTTCCATTTCCCCCCAGAGCTATGGGCTATTTGATTGATGTGCAGTGAAGAAAATTTTTTCAAGCTAATTTGCTTCTAACACTTTCCTGGATTCTTGTGAAAACAGACGCACATTCGGTAGTACAAGTCAGCATAAAGGATAGATCTCCTAAGCTTCATTACATCTACCCGACTTGCTTTGAGGCCGGCAGGCCGATGGAGTTCGTAGCTTGTGGAAGTGACCTACTCCAACCTAAGTTTCGGTATATATGGATTCCACTCTTGATAAGATATTGCTTGACTTTCTTTCTTAAGGTTTCTTCTTTTTCGATAATGCCTATTTTTCAGATGCCTTCACCATTTTTGATCTTCCTGTGATATTTTTTGTTCGTATTGATTTGGATTTGTTCCAGGTGCCAAATAGTTTCTTTGATTGCCTTTGACAGGTTTCTAGTTTCTTGTGATGGACGGTACTTGGCGTACAAAATTTGCGTCTCATCTCTGTGCTGTAAGAAAGGAGAGAGCAACTCTTTTAACCATCAACTGGTAAAGATATCTGTTCCTCAAACCGACATGAATCTCTCTGGGCCGGCATTCATCGAGGCGAGAACTGCGTTTGACTCACTTTTGCTCTTTGGTTATTCTCGCATAAACTAATCTGCCGTTGTTTCTCATTGCGCATCTAGAAAAATACGAATAGGAATGATGAAACACTGCTGGCATGGTTGCATTTCCTTATTTGTTGATTGGGCTGCTTGCTTGTACAGGTCGAGAACCAATCTGGTTTATCGAACTTCGTTCCGATTTTTTTTGGTGATAAAGAAACTTGCGAAGAAATGGAGATCTTGCAACGAACGTTTGATACCTCAATATCCTCCCAAGAACAACCCGCATCACCTCCAAGGCCTGCATGCGGAGTCCTGGCCTCAAGACAAACACGTTTCTCGGGGTTTCTTTTAGACTTAGGATGGTCGTTGAAGAAACACGTGTCGAAGAAATTGTTGACATCTGCAGATGTACACAGATTCGACTATTTATTGGACTTTCTGATAGAGAAAGGGTCTTCTGTCATTTTGGAGAGAGTATCTCGCTCGTTGGGATCTTCAATAGATAAAAATGACGTTGCTGGTGTATCTGATTCCGATATGAGGTCATTACGGACAAAAATGGGGATCGTACGATGTATGCTTGATCACAGAACACAGGATAGAGGCTCTGCAGCGACACCTGCATCGGATGGAAATGTTCACCGTCAAAGCAAAGACGCCTGTTTCGTCGTTCAAGATACTAAAACGGTATGGCCACCAAATGTGTACACAATTATATTTGTAATCTATTCTTTGGTTTCCTAGGTTTGCTGCATATTCAATTTATGAAATTGAGCATTTCTGGATATCACTTAATAACAGAAAATCTAAATGCTACAAGCATTTGATGTTGTGGTGCCGATTTAATTTTGTGCAGGGCGTTCAAGAAACACCAGACGACATTCCATGGGGCAGAGAGGCGTCATCACTAGATGCCGTTGCTGCAACAGCTCCTCTCGTCAACACAGAGGTGATCATGAATGTCAACATTCGGACCCCCCGGCCACATAGATCACCCGGCCTCATCATGTCATCACGAACATTTCTAACTTCACGGTCCCTCATGACGGCTGTTGCTGCCGTTTGCATCTGTTTCGGAGTCTGTGTCGCCCTCTTCCACCCTCAAAGGGTCAATCAGGTCGCCACTACCATCCGGAGGTGCTTAGTTCGACAGCCCTAAATAGGTGCGCCCGTCTCTCCTCCCTCCTCTTTAGTCGAATGTACAGCACGTTGCACGTGGATCTCGATTGTGCATTACTTGCCCCATAGGCTTGAAGAAGTTGGGGGAGATAGTTGTAATCTTAGGTTTTAATGTGACTCGCAGGTCATGATCATTGTGAACTTTCTTCAAGTGTGTGTTGTAGTAATGTTTTTGCTAGCTAATTCAATTTTCTTTTGTGGTATGATTTTCTGCATTTGCTAGTGACTAGTTTTATGTTGCAGTAGATATACGACATTTTGTGGGGTAGTGGCTTATTTAGTTGAAAAAATTATATTGGTTGTTTTGGTTTTTAGATTAAGGGGGTGTTTGGGTCAGTTTTATAGAGTTTATAAGTTTTTGGAGCTTATGAGATGTTTCAAGAGTATAAGATGTAATTTCTTAAGAGCATATAAGTTGTAAAAAATGTTTAGATAATTTTTAGTTAGAGTGAGAAAATTTTTGTTAGAGATAGTTTCTTAAGAGCATATAAGTTGTAAAAATGTTTGGATAATTTTTAGTTAGAGTGAGAAAATTTTTATTAGAGAGTGAAAATCGAAGAGAGATGAACTTGAGAGGATATATGCTGAAAATAAAAAATTATAGTTGAATAATATTTATAAAATAATTGTTATAGTTAGAGAATTTATTATTTTTTTTATTTTTGATAAATTAACAGTATTATAGTTAGAGCTTATAAGTTGTTTAAGAATTTATTTTGTTAAACACTTTGAAAGAACTTATATACTCCCTCCGTTCCTGAAATAAGTTCCTCTTTTTCCTTATTTGGGTCGTCCCCCAAATAAATTTCTCTTTCTTTTTTTCCATTTTTGGACAACTACCCCACCATTAATAATACTTTATTTATTCTTACTTTTCACTTTTTCATCACTCCCAATATTAATTATAACACTTTTTCACCTTTTCACCACTCCCAATACTAATTATAACATATTTTTTTCCACTATCAATACACTTTACCACTTTTCCTTAAAATCCGTAGCGTCCCCAAAGAAGAACTTATTTTGGGGACGGAGGGAGTATAAGCTTTTAAACAATTTATAAGTTCAGCCAAACACTATATATTGTGGTCGATTATTGTGGTTTTTCTTCCTTTTTCTTGCAATCACTAGTCTTGCAACACCTAACTATATAATTAATGGATGTAATTTTTTTTTTTCAATTTTTGTTTTATATTAGCGTTCCTTAGCAACATGTTTATCAATAGATGTAATTTTTTCAACAATCTAACAATAATTACTTCATTTCATAATCAAATGCACACGTGAATCAAAAAATTGGTCCACACTCTATACCCAATAATACACAAGTGAACTAGAAACAAAGTGAATGATCTGACATTTGCGATAGAGGCACAACAAAACCATGGAAATCAATTTAAATAAAATTCAAGTGAATCTTAATCAAGAATGACAAATTCTATTGTATATATATAACAAGATAGATTGTATAATTCTATACCTCTACAGACTAGTGCCAAAATTAAGGTCACAGAAGCTTCTCTGCCACGGCTAGACCTCCTCCCCCTCCGGCTCGTTGGTCTTTACCACTACGACCTCTTCCTCGTCTAGTTTGCTGCTAGACGAGGGAGAGGAGATGCGCACCTTCCCACCCGGTTGAGACGAGGCATGACGGTACCAGACCATCCCGACCAGCAGCAACAATGCAGCTTGAGGTGGTGCCGTGTGGCCTATAAGTTGAACGAGCCGATGAGTGCTTCCGTTGAAGATAATGAACAAACTGCAATGCTCAACGGAAATATCAGAAATTAACCACACATCCTATCCTATTAGATGGATTTGATTTCAAAGATTTTTTCATAATTAAATTGAATGGCAACAAACATGACTTACACACTGCTGCAGAGAAGTGCTCCAAAGGGCTATCAGAGAAGCAACGAACCCCTTAGCATTGACACTCACGTCGTTGATTGTGAAGATCGCCACGCCTAACAGAACGACTAAGATGCTCAGCTTGGTGTCCCTCGAGTATCTCACTCCGTCCAGCACCATTTCGAGGAGGCAAGACACCGGGCCCATGCTCAACTTCGTGATCTGATAGAGCAAATAATGGAAGCCAAAATACGAGATAAGGGATACATATCAATATACTATCGAAATGGCAAGTAAAAAATCTACGAGACCTGATAGAATCCCACTGAGTTCCACATCAAGCTCACATTCATCCCAATAATAGAAAAATTCGCAAACAAAATGAACTTCACAAGATTCAACACTGGCAGAGTCGAGCTCTGGATGTATCCATGCCGTTTGAGGATGAGAGTCATCACGGTCGTGGCAGCAAAATGCAGGCCAGTCAAAGTTGCAGCTGCGAAAGCATAAAACATAATAAGCAGAGTTTCTCAGCAAATGTTACAAGATTTCGACAGAAGCAAAACTTTGCTTAAAAATGAGGAACAAACAAGATATTGAGGTGACAATGTTGAACAACCATGCTGCCAAATCAAGAGTCACCTTGTTTTCCTCTTTGCTTTTCGGAGACATTTGGTTAATTTGGTGGATGAAATAGATAAGATTGACAGGATTGGAGGATGATTAAATACTCCACACAACTTTGGATTATCACTCAGACCAAACACCTCCTAAAGGTACATATCTTCCTAAAGAATGTCAAAAAATTCAAGCTGTAGAGAAAGAAGATACAATTGGTAAGCATCAACCCTAGTCACCAACTTTGAATGTGGTTTACTTGTTGCCCATGTATTTTGAGAGAGAGAAAAGCACCACATTCAAATGGCTAATGTGAATTATTGAGTTAAAATTAAGCTACTGTGATAATATAAGGTTACTTCTATAAATTTTTTACAGCAAACAATAACATGAAATGTCTTCATGTCCAGATCAACAAAAACCATATTTTTTTGGTATATACAACATACAAAAAAGCATATAAGTTATATAAAACCATAAACAAAGCACTAATAAGGTAGTTTTCAATTTTTCCATAAATGTTATGTATGAAATTCTTGAAATCTTGCCAGGAGGGTAGACGATTCAGCAATTTCCCAATGTAAGTTAAAGAAAGTTGAAATCTGTTGAGAGGAGAAGCAAAGCCTGAGTCTATTATAAGCAACAAAGCTATTTACCAGAATATTAAAAAAGAAAGAAGTTTTATGCAATAGATTCAGAATACATAGGTTACCAAGATACTCAGGAAGGTTAGGAATTTTCTAGGGTGACAATTTTCCGGTCTTCAACCCTAAACTTAGTAAGGAAGAAGCACAAGTCACAAAATCACCGAAAATTCTTCATTCTGTAGATGACAGAGAAGAACTAACCTGACACCAACGCAGCGGGCCTTGGACACAATCATACTTTTCCCATATAATCAGAGCCCTGCAAAACACATGGAAAATTAATTAGTTTCCCATCAAAACGGAGAGCTTCAATCTTTATTATTGCTTTTTTTTTTTCAGGTTTTGTCTTTTAAAGCATTGAGATGTTATCTACCTAGACAATATGACTGCATGGAAATAACCAATATGAGGTAACAACAGCAGGAGTAAATTATTACCTCAAAATCATGTCTCAGAGTTAGACTTTCCGGTGAGAATACGAGAAATTTGAAGTCCCCGGCTAAAAGCTTCATTAAAGAGTATCCTCGTTTGCATCTGTTGAAATCCAGGCATCCATGAGAGAAGGGCCAATGGAGCCATGACTATTATTCCAAACATCATATCATATATACGAGCCAGGGACACGACGGTCTCCCAAACTACACTGGACTGCAGGAAAGGCCTGAGCACTTGCGCAATAAGTATGATGCCCCATCCAGTTGGGACAAATGCCATAAAACTTTTGATAAAATCACTAACTGTGACGTCGGTGAAGTGTAGAAGTAGAACAACCACAAGCACTATAACGACAATAACAAGAAATTGAACCACTCTATAATAGATGTGCTCCGTTGCAGCATATTTATCCCGGGCATAAGCTACGACTATATATATACCCACAGCCACAATTAGATAGATCCATGATAACAAGTATACAATAATACTTGTCTTACCATTTGAAATATCCAAATGGTACACAATACCATACTGGAAAAAGAAGAATCGAAGATCCAAAATTATCTCCAACAATTTTCCCCAGAGACCAGTTGTTCTAAAGTGGTCCTGTTCCTCATACCACCACGTCTCCCAGCTGTGATCAGCTTTCACTAAAATCCCTCTGTACCATATCCAGTTTACAAAATCATCAAAATCATACACAGTTTTCAGCCAGTCGAAACCAGAAGGATTAAAGATAAAAGGAGCCATGATCCATGATACTACAAGGAACCAACTAGATATTGTCATGGCGATGTAAACAAAGGCATCTATTTTGGCCCGGCTAGTGGAGGCATAAACTATCAAAATAACTCCAAGTTCAATGCCCTTCACAAAGTGGCTCCGGGCATATAGCCTGTAATTTTCTGCGAAGCTCTTGTGCTGCACAACAAAACCGCGCCCAGTTGCACGGTATTTGGCACCTCCATGCAGAATGGTCCGACCAAAGAAATGTGCACGTGTTCCCATTGAAAAAGTATAGAAAAATGAAGCAAGCTCCAACTGCATCGTGAGAAAATCCCAAATTGCTGAAAGAAACCCATGTTCAAGTGAGTTCTCTACAATCATTGGAAGGGCTGTGAAAATTCCAATCTGGATAATGAATTGCTGATTTATAATTGCACCTAAGGCCTTATTGTTCTCAGAAGCATATTCCTCAACACCGCTGAGAGCAAGGTACAAGCGTCCCCACAGAAATGTGTAAACCATGATCACCACCATCATGTTGTTGAAGAAAAAACCCACTGTTGTATAGAAGACAGAAAGCATACGAAAGAAGTCAAGTCTATGACCCAATCTGTATATATCTCTGCTCAAAATCTGCTCCCCATTTCCACTAGCAACCTTGGCCTCAAACATGGAGATCTGATTCAATCCTACATCCCTTCCCTTACCCACTTGCATGTATTCATGATGAGTCACATTGCCACCCCTTAATGTGCAATTGAATCCAGCATATATGTCTTCACTAATATTGATAACTCTTGAAGCTTTGCTTATACCGCCTCGAGTCAAAAACCAGAACCTGTCGAAGACATCAGGATGTCCATAGTGCATCCTCACTTTCAGAGGATTGGCGAGTACACGCTGCCCTAGTGTGACAAAACTCATCTCCTGAGCAGACATGAACCAAGCTAATGATGAAACAGAACCCGTGAATATATTTTCACGAAGCCCCAGAATTGTCGGCTTCCTGATGCCATAATTGACTTTGAATTCCTCCAACAGATTCCGCATCTTGAGTGCCTCCTCAAAGTAGCTATCCTGATTCATGTCAATTGTCTGCAAAGCATCACCACGGGTGAATATTATCGCATGATTTTGATTTTCAGGTTTACCCTCCCCAAGTTTCAGTGGGCCAGGTAATTTGATGCGATAGATTTCCACTTCTTTTTTTAGCTGTTGATCATACTTCACCAAGACCGAATAGTATTCCACCTCTTCTCTTCCCAAGTGAACCTCATCAACATAAGCAACTCGAAGGGCCTCATTATTTTTCATCAAGTATAAGATCTCATCAGCACGGGAATCACCTTTCCCCTTATGCACTCCATACATTTGGCAGGCAACCACATAAGTGAACTTCATAAGAGCAACACCAAACTCGGTGCCTTTGTAAAGCAGGCTGACACTACTTCCTGCCCTCCTGAGGTTTCGAGCATTGGGTGTGCCTAAGCCTTGAATATTGATGCTGCTGCTGTTATTTCTCAATGTACCAGCTGAAGAAATATCTTGTGATCCTTGTCTTATGTCCATCTCCGAGGCGGCGTCTAGAAAGGAAAGCATCTTAAGAGCCCTATAGTAATACATCATTCCTCTGACAGTTCGAGACAGTGTCTGACCCCTGCAGGATGCCCATAGCCTGAGATCCCTTGATTTGGAAGTCCATATTTCACCATCATCTTGCAGTCCTTCCCTGCGCATACGTTCCATAAAATTTGCCCACTCATCATCATAAATTTTTTGCAGATAAAACAAGGTTGAGATACCATCTTCATTGGGACTTCTCAGACTTTCCTTTCCGTACAAGACTTCCTCATCATAGTAAGGAGTCAAGACACTGAAGGCCATCATTTTCTCAACCTGGGGCGCACGAGGCATGTTCATAAATAGGGAATTACTAAAGAAAGCAATCCGTCGTCTTGCCTCCAGATTTTTAGGGACATTCAGCATCCAGTCCCGTGAACTAAGAATCGTGTGCAAACGACGCAACTGCCTGTAGAAGAACGCATCATCATCATCTGGCACCTGAACTGCATTCTCAAATAGTAAGACTGCAGCGTTTGGATTGGAAGGTGCCAAACCTTCCTGCCTTAACTGACCAACACTCTTCTTCACTCGTGGAAGTTCCCGTACTGCAAGCTCATACAAGGCTTGAAGTACATTCACCAATTTATCCATATCCTTCTCAGGCTTGAGGAGAAGCTCAATAAGAGATATCAACCGGTCATGAATTTTGGGAAGAATTGCTGTTCTATAGACCCCTGTGAACTTTTCGAAGCTAATGTGATCATCAACCTCCTTGAAAAATCTTGTAGCTATTGAGTGTTCATCTGATTCATATTTTATGATCTCAAAAAGCAAGTACTTGAGACTATCATAAGCTTCAGTGACTGCACACCTTCGGTACTCATTCTGGCTTATACGAGACCACAACCACCTGTCAGACGCATCTGCAAGTTCTCTAGCTTGGCTCAGAGCAATTAACAGCTCATTGCACAATAGATAACACGGCCACCGTATTACTTTGATATCCCAACAGTTGGGTGGCAATTCCAGTAGCTCCAGTTCACGATCGCTGAGGAGGTCTTCCTCTCTTAAAGTGATGATTATCTCATTCCATATTAGTGCAAATCTAGTAGCTTCAACCTGACTTGATTCCATCTTCTTGTACGACTGACCAAGGCCATACCGGAGCTTAAGACGGTGAATTGCATCACGCAGTTTGTGAACTACGTTTGCCTCCGAACTAAGAGTCTGATCCTCTGGCATCAGATTAAACTGCAACGCACTTGCAAAGAACTGGAATCTAAGCCTGAGCTGGCCAATGTTTCGAATCTCGCCTATATGTAAGAACAACCCTATTGCCGACCCCCACAGAGAGGCGAATATTGTGTACCAAATCTGCATATCCACTAAATATATCAACACAACCGGCGCCCACAACACCACCACTGCCATTCTATTGGTGCTAGTGAAGAATTCATGCCAAGTATATTTCACCCCTGTGAGATTGAGGAGTATTCTTGTTGGTTCTACAAGAGGTTTGATTTGAAGGAAGTAACTGAAAGCAAATTTGGAAGCCAACACTCCCACCCAGAACACGGTGTACCTTACATTATCAACTAGCCCCTCTCTAACACCTCTCCCCACAAATGTTCGGGTGTTGAACCACCATGTTAAAACATACAGAATGCGCCAATTCGCCTCTTCAATCACATTGCGGACCCAAGGAACAATGAACAGGATCAAGGCAAGTAGTTCAGGAATGACAAAAACTAAAGCAGCTTTAAGGAATGTAAAAATCCTTTGGTTCGACTCATCCGACCACATCCCATCCGAATTCTTCTGGCTCCAAATCTGTCCATAGAAAACACCAAACACAATTGCCCAAGTCATAGCAACCAAACTCTTCAAAACCATTCTGATACCAAGCAACTTTGTATCCTTAGTAACCAGAGTATACTGTGTGCCAGCATCAAGAATCGATTGCACAAACCTCAAACCAGCCCACGTTATGAATATCGTAAGCAACTCCACTTGCACGTCCCTGCTCTCCAATGCCTGCCATGGATACTCCGTCCTCTCCCAAGCAACAATTGCAGCAGCCTGAAAAAAGAGTATTAGTAACACCCACAACCTATCAAAGCTCCGAAACACATTCCAAAAGGTCCGCTGCTCCACAAACCCTGTCTTCCCCACCCTCTTCTCGCCTGCAGTCAAAAAGAAGTTACTTGACAAATCAAGGGGCCATTTGACTCTCTTGAAGCATTTCCTTCTCCAAAAGTACTCGTTAATATCATCATAGTTTCTCCACGCGGAATGTGGAGCAGTCCCATTCCTGCTCCTGGCGGCCTCGCCCTTTATCGTAGTATAAATCGGCTTAACAACATAATCCAAGAAACCAAATTGCTTGCAAGTAGACGGAACAAAAAGCTGCGCAGTAGTCTCATCAACGTGATCATCGAGAATGAAATTAAGTTCCAACGCCATGTGATGATATATGTAACACAAACACTCGGGGAGAAACCGCAGGTTTGCGGCCTCGCCCCAAATCAGTAGATAAAGGCACACATACAAGAGCTCACGGCGTTCGAGATCCGGGTTGTGGCGGCTGGGGAGACGGACTTGAGACCTTTTCCCCAAATACGAGCACCAGGAGTCGTAATTCTTCAGGAGCTTCACGCGGAAGCGGCGGAGCACGCCGCCATCGAGGCGGTCGGGGGCGGAGGGTAGGCGCATTTGGGAGTTGGCCAAGTGGAGCACCAAATGCTCCCTCTGATTCCTCACGTTGTCCATTTGGAAGCCGAAGAACGAGCCGAGCCAGTCTAGGAGGTCCATGGAGTCGTGCCATGGGTTGAACGGCGGTTTGCGGAGGTCGCCGGCTGAGCGCAAGGCGGCGGCGGCGGCGCGTACCTCTGGGAAGCGGAGGGAGGGGTGGTCCAGGAGAAGGTTGTGTATTGGAATGATGTTGAAGGGCTCCGACAACAGCTGCGGTGGAGGTGGTGGAGGCTGAGGCCCACGGCCGCGCGTGGGAGGCTGTCGCTGCCTCAGATTCATGGCATCCAACTGTTTCAACACTCAAAAAGAAAAGGTGAATCAATTATTGTTTTTGTGGATAAATATGTATTCGAATTCGAACATGCCACAACATTCCACATCACAATCACGTGTGCATTTAAATATATAAA